>NC_034613.1:143353884-143359947 GCF_900095145.1 Mus pahari
AGAAAGAAAGAAAGAAAGAAAGAAAGAAAGAAAGAAAGAAAGAAAGAAAGAAAGAAAGAAAGAAAGAAGAGTCCCATTTGGCAGATATGGAAACCAAGAGATGAAAGGTAGCCAGGCAGTGGTGGCACACGCCTTCAATCCCAGCACTTGGGAGGCAGAGGCAGGCAGATTTCTGTATTCGAGGCCAGCCTGGTCTACAAAGTGAGGTCCAGGACAGCCAGGGCTACACAGAGAAACCCTGTCTCGATGAAAGATATTCAGAAGATCCCAAGGCCATTGTGCAAGCTTTAAAGAACACTAGATTAATCCCCAATTTTTTCTCCTCCTGGCTGGATCCTTTTATATCTTCTTCAAAGTAGGCCTTCTGTCCCACAGAAAGTCTATGCTCTAGGCCCAGGATTCGACAGTATTAATATAATCAACCATTCCTGTTTTCCTGAGACTAAAAGGTATTACAGGTCTTTGATTTTTTTTAATTTTAAAAGTCCCAAACAAACCAGGATTTTAGTTATTATATGAAGAGGTGCTGAATTGCCAGCGTATTTGTTGATGACAATTCTGTTTTTGTTAATGTAATCCTAGACAAGTGTTTTCCTCATTTCACATTTCTGATTCATAGAGTCATTTAATCTCAAGGGTCCCATAGTTAAAACTGACTTCCTAGTGTCTGCCTCTAGTTCCATCATTTGTGATTCACTTTTGTATAGACCCATTCCTTCTGCATCATGAAAAATAAACAAACCTATTATCCAGTCTTCATTTCTTTTCCTCTGGGATCTGAATGCATCTAGTCTTTGGAGCTATCATCAAATCTTACTTGCCATTCATGTGAGTTGAAGGAATCTGCTAGTTTACCTTACTAATATGTCCTGATCTCAATTTCTAATCCATTCTGGAAGCTCCTTGATTCTAATTAAAATTTCTATCAGAGCTTCTTTTCATAGTCAGTTCTTTTACTGCCAAAAATTTCAAACTGCATCACATATCTTGGGTCTTGGAACATTGGATATGTATTTTATTCCCCATGAGACCAATGAACTGAATATCCCACAGCAGAGGATAACTTCAAACTCCTTTTGTCAAATTTCAAACTCTCTGGACTACTGTGTGTAAGTAGTATGTCTAAATTAGTCTCAAAAAATTTCATTCACCTTGAGAAAACCTTCTGCATATCATTTAAAGAGGGTTTTGTTAGGTAACACAACCAGGGAATTTCAGCATGCCATTTGAGAAGTACTTTTTATTTGACTCAGTATTTGGTCCTGTAGGGAGAGCCTGTGGCTTTTATTCTATTCATCTACTCACTTAAATCTATTTTAGGTTTACCTCTTAGATTCTGATCTGAATTCTTTCTTCAACGATCCAGACATGTTATAAAAAACAAACAAACAAACAAATCTATAATCAGACAATAAAAAGAGAATCCTGGTTGGCTCAGATCTATGTCTCCCTTAGCCTCACGGGCCATTGATCAAAGCACTCAAGGGATGTGATTAGAGACATAAAGTAGCATTAAAATACTTGTCATGAAGCATTCAAACTCAACTAGTGTGTGATCATACCACTTTTGCTCCTATTTAGTAAACGATAAGGTTTTTTTTTCCTCTTGTTTTTGTTTTTTGGGAGTGAAAAACATAATTTATTTCTTCCAATGTTATGAATATATAGACATCAATGATATTATGAACAAACTGTGGGAAGGAAAGTCTGTTAATTAGTATATTTGCTTTCTGGACAAGACAAAACTTTTGTTCAAGAGGATATGTTTAGAAGAAGCAACACCCAGAGGAAGAGAAAGTACACTTGCTATTTATTCTAACTCAGGTGGTGGCTGTGTCTTTTCTCCAAAGGGTCAGTTTGCACTTATATATTATTATATAATTGACTACTCTGAAAATTAATGGTGTATGGAAAATGAAGGAAGAAGGGGAAAAGGTGTCAATGCTCAGGCTATTAAATTTGTAAAATTCATCATGGGACCTGTAGTGGCTATTCCTGGTTGTCAACTTGACTATATCTGGAATGAACTACAGTCCAGAATTGGAAGGCTCACCAGTGATCCTAATCTGGAGGCTGGGAGATAGAAGTTTCTGACCTGGATCTTGGTATGGAGATCTTGAGGCATATTGGCTATGAATTCCAGAAGATTAAGACAGGGAGATCTCTGAGTTCAACATCATCTGGGATGAAAGGTGTGGTTGTACACACCTTTAATCTGGTCTACACCTTCTGCTGGAGACCTACATAAGTACAATGGAAGAATGTGTTAAAAAAAAAAAGATTTTACTGGTTATGGAGGGGAAATAGAACATTTGCATAAAGGTCTTACAAAGTGAGGAAGATAAAACTATTTGAATTCTTTCTTCTAAACACATTTTATAGTTTGTGATTAAAAATGATTTGTATTTAATATTTCTTACAAATCCCCTTTCCTACCAAAGGGCATGACAGTAGATTGTGGCTTCATCACTCTGGAGACAAACCTTAGAGACCAAACTAAATCCAAGAGCCCAATAAATAAAGTTTCTCGTGAGTTCTTTAAGAGAGTCTAGTGAAGTCTGATTTGAACATTTTCAAATCTCACCAGCCCCCCAACCTCTGAGAGTGAGGGCTCTTAGATAGGCAGGTGCTCTAGAGGGATAATCCCCCCCAAACTGCCCTGCACAACACTCTAAATTCAGTTGTAAGAAGCCAGCTCAGTTATCACCCCACTACTGTAATGGAATTTAGGGTTTGTTCATTAGAGGAAGGACATGATAGAAATGGAAGGAAAAATCGGCTAGACAATTCAGGGTAAAAAAAACAAAAACAAAAACAAAAACAAAAACAAAAACAAAAACAAAACTTCCAAAGAAAGTAACCAATTTTTTCCTTGACAAAAAGCTAGAAATGTCCTTAGGACTTTTGGCAGCTTCATCCTTGCCAGAAGCCAAAGAAGCCAAAAACGTTTGGGAGCCATTGAGCTCTGAACTTGTTTGTGATTCTGGGGGTCATTAGAGAGGCACAATTTAGTAATGAAGGCCTCTTAAGAGAAAACTGCCCTTGATCAAGAGAATACAATTTCTGACCTGGGTGCACAATTAATCATTCCAATGGAGCCAGGGACCAGATGAGGAAGGACAGCTAACCATGCTAATGAAATAGATGCAGTCAGTCACTTTCTAGGGAGTAAGCATCATTTAAGAAATGCACCTTTTCTTTTTCAATGTGCTCTAGATTTTTAATATAGTGCTCATAATACTAGCAATGTCTAGTATTCAAGGATTCTGTATTGGTAAATTTACCTACTTGCTGAAATTTATATGAAACTTCACAATCAGTACTCAGAGTGCTTTCACAGTTCTTCATGGACATGGGCAGAGCAACTAAAAAGTAGTCTTCAAATGTGCATGCATATTAGCAACCGATTTGAGTCAAGGAGCATTCTGCCTTCTTGTTTCAATTCTCAAGCGAAACAAAATATCCTACTGAGGACAATTTGATGGCACTTTGGGGGATACTTTTTGTGTTCTTTTTTGGCAAACTGGCTGTGTCAAATGTGTTTTAGGGACTGATGATGTTCAATATAGGAGGTCTTGCCAAGTGTGAAAATAAATAAAATAAAATAAAATAAAATAAAATAAAGTAAAATAAAATAAAATAAAATAAAATGTTTGTCAAGTGCACTGCTATATTGCTAGTGCCTAGTGTCCTTAATGCAAGAAGGCTGAGGTGTGAAAGGTATGCTTTGTGGATAAAGTCACTTGAGTCGAAGATGTGCTTTGTGGATTAACTCACTTGAGTCAGATTGACAGTTAGGAGGTCAATGTCAACAAATCAATGTTGTATATTAAATAAGGTGTTTTTAAATGTGAATGCACATAAAATAATGTTATGTATTGACAAAGTAATGAAAACATTGTGGCTAGAAGCTGTCAAGAGCATAATTCTGTATTTCCTTTAGGAGTAATGATTCAATATTCTATAATTCAGTATTCATGGTAGCTTTGTATAAAATAATTACCAGAAATATTGAGAGTGGATTGTGCATAGTCTGTGTTCAGTTAATACTTATGAAGGGATATCTTAGTATTTTTATACATATAGGCATTCTTATATATAATTTTGTCAGTTCTATGGTAATACTGGACAGATACTAATAATAGTCTATTGAGTAACAGCTATAATTCTAGCACTTTTGATATCTATTGTTCTTTTAGTCTTCACAACATTTTTTTTCGGTTTTTCAATACAGGGTTTCTCTGCATAGCCCTGGCTGTCCTGGAACTCACCCTGTAGACCAGGCTGGCCTCGAACTCAGAAATCTGCCTGCCTCTGCCTCCTGAGTGCTGGGATTAAAGGCGTGCACCACCACGCCCGGTTTTCACAACAATTTTATTAGACAAAATTTATCTTCCTTATTTTGTGAAGCAGGTTACTGAGGTTTAAAGAAAATAATTTGCTCAAAGTTCTTTACTGGATGTAGTATTCTGATCTAGTACTATAGGCTGAGCTGGGTCTTTCCTTCACCTGTTCAAATTCCTCTGGTGGGATTTTTAATTTCCTAGTATCTCAGAATGTGACTGTATTTACACACTGGGATTTTAAGGAAGTAACTATGGTAAAATGAGGTCAGTTGGTGAGCCTTAGTCAAGTGTGATTAATGCCTTTCTTTAAAAAAAAATAATAGGACACAGACATACTCAAAAGAAAGACTATGTAAGGGAACAGATTGAAGATGGCCATCTGAAAGTCACATTCAGAGAGTGGTTCTAAAAGAAACCAACTCCGTTGACAGCTTGATCTCAGATATCTTTCCTCCAGAACCTTGAGGAAAAATATTTCTGTAGTTTAAGCTTAGACTGTCGTCCTTTGCCATGGCTGCCTGAGCAAAGGAATGATGCTAGGATTGAGATGCTGGGCTGATAAATCATACAGGCTCTCAGCCTTCAAATCTCCTGGAGTTTATCCACTTGTCATAACCCACTAGAGAACATCTTTTCCTTTTTTTCCTTTTTCTTTTTCTCTTTTACTCTAGGGAGGGAACAGTATAATGACGAATGAGGCTATGACTAAATCTGGAATTCCAGACACTGGTAAGAATGGAGCAAGTGAGAAAAATTGCTGGCTCTTGGGTCAAAGCCAAGTGGAGCATAGAGCTGGCCAAGCCAGAACAAAGCACTGGGAGCCATGCCAGACTGCAGACTTACAAGCCAAGCAGGGAACCGAATGAAAAAAAAAAAAAACAACAACAACAACAAAAAAAACAAACAAAAAAACCAACAACAAGGCCAAGTGTGCAGATGAGAGGGAGGACCAGGTCACAATAGTAAATGTTTAACAATGTGAAATGCAGAGACAGAGCGATCTCTGGAATGCTTTTGGGACCCACAGCTCATCTGAGTCCCAACCAGCTAGGCCAGCTTTCCTAATGATAAGACTCTTTAATACAGTTCCTCATGTTGTGGTGATCCCTAACCATAATATTGTTTCATCACTACTTTATAACTGTAATTTTGCTACTATCATGAACTGTAAAATATCTGTGTTTTACAATGTACAATCTTACCTGACCCCTGTGAAAGGGTTGTTCTGCCCCCAGAAGGGTCATGACCCATAGGTTGATAGCCACTGGGCTACAACCTATAACCTATAACTGTAAAAAGCTTAAGCTCACTTCCCTACCTGTTTCTTTATTTAATTCATAAGCATAGAACTAATATAAATTCTGACATTGTTACCGAAATATGTCTCAGTTCTGAACTGATCATAATAACTGTGTCATGCTGAGTTCCTCAAAACAGGTGCTGAGAGGAAGCTTCTAGAATATACCAATCTTTGATATTAATAGCTAGGAAAAAATATCTTGATTTTCTAGTTTTGCTAAAGCATTCTTGGTAACTTTTTCATACTTTGGTTTCTCCCATACATTGTTAGTTTTCTGTTTTGTAAATTCACCCAGCCATCTATAAAAAGATGTTGCTGGGTCCAGATTTCTCATGTACACTTAAAAATTGTTTGTCTAATTAAGTCCTACTTGATATTTTGATTTTAAAAATTGTACTAATATATATATATATATAT
>NC_034613.1:143359952-143364176 GCF_900095145.1 Mus pahari
ATATATATATNNNNTATATATATATATATATATATATATATATATATATATATATATATATATTTGGAAGAGGGTAGCATTTGTATTATATTCAGTAAAACATGGGGTGTTCCTTATTTAATGTGTCTCAATTAAATATATAACTCTCTAAATAAATCTCATGTTTTGGTTATAGAATGTTTTTTTTTCTGTTCATCATGTCATTTTGTCTCAACTGTTAATAGAGCATATACTATATGTTCTGTTTCCATTTCTGCCTGGTTTCATTATAAGTCAGCTGATTTTTTTTAAAAAAAAATGTACTTGGTTCTAGCCCTTAAGGCCATTGTTTCTCTTTAAAGCTTTTTATTTTACTTGTAATTTTACATTTTTTTAGGTTATGATATTACTATGTCATTTACACCTTCCCTTTTTTCCTCCAAATCCTCCTATATACCCCTGCTTGCTCTCTCTCAAATCGATGACCCCTTTTATCATTAATTGTTGTTACATACATACTATGTATGCACATCTGTTCATAAAGGCATAAATACACCCTATACAGTCTGTACAATATTCCTGTATGTGGGATTTCAGGGTTGAGCACTTCGTACTGAATAACCAGGTGTCATGCTCTTCCCCGGGATAGACAGCTTCTCCAGCTTTCACCATTCCTTGGTTGCCTGTAGCTCTCATGTGTTGGATTTAAAGTGTTCCCTGTCCACTTTAGCATGTATGTTACCATTGTCCTTGTTCAGCACATGTTTATGTAGTTATGTTGGTGAGACTTTATTAATGTAGCTTCTAACTAGAAGACTCAAACTCAAAATAAACTTCCTGATCCTCTGGCTCTTTACAAATTTTCTGTCCCTTCTTCCACAATGATCCCCTCCCTTAGTATGTTTTTTTTTCTCATTCCTTCAATTCACCTGCAATGACTGTGGCTGATCAAATATAAGTGATATATTTTAGTCACATGGAAGATTTAATTTTAGCTATTTTGAGAAATCTCCACACTGATTTCTATACTGCCTGTAACAGTTTACAATCAGACTGCAGGGAATGAGGATTCTCCTTTTTCCAGTCAGTTGTTTTATTGATCGATACCATTTTGACTGGACCGAGATGAAACCTCAAACCTGTCTTGATGTGCATTTCACTAATTGCTAAGAATGAACTGTATATGTTTGCATTCTGCTTCCATGTCTATCTGATCATGAAACAAATCAGTGGGCTTTGAAAAAACTAGTTCCTTGGCAAACAATATCTTACTACCACATTTTGTTCCAAATCATGATTTATATTTAATTAGCTTATGTTGGGCTTATATGAATCCATGAAATCATTTGCATACTGGAACCATATGACTTAAATATTTACTTATATTCTTGAAGGAATCTCTACATTTGCTAGAATTCTAAAGCAAGGAAAGCAATACCATGTTCTTGATTGAGCCTAAGCTATTGGTCAGTATTTACAGAGTATAGGATGCTGGATATTTTATATAGATTTCATATTCCCTCGTGGTGTTCCAAAAAGATATGGCTCAGTTAAAACACTTCATTAAGTGGAACAATGTGTATGTAGCTAGAGGATTTCAGGAGCTTTTGAGGTGGTATTTTTTCTGTTGTTTGGGTTGATGGGGTTTTGAGAGACAAAGAAAATAATGCAATACAATTATTCCCGGGCTCGTATTTCACTAGATGTTGCCACATTTTTAAAACTGTGAAGTTAAGTTTTGTATACATTTTAAGGTTGGGCACAAATGTCCCCATTATGAAACAGAGTAGCATAAACATTCTCCCTGGACCATGTCTTGTGCCTTCTGTGTACTGTAGGCTTGGGGCTCAACTGCTGTTTGTTTTTCCACAACAATATTATATAATTTCCTCTGTCCTCAAGGGCAAAACTTTCTTCACATAGCAAAATCTGTATGGATCTACAATGTGAGTTCTTAGACTTCCCAGTCTGCCTCTTCTAAGGAATTTCTTCCTATGCTTCTGAATCAAATACCTGGATGATTTGTTCTCTCTCCCTTCACCTTTTTGCTTTCTCATTTTGAAAATGCCACAGAATCCCAGGGATGCTAAGATCAGTTGCCCTGGTTATTGGATGATTTCTCTCCTCTAGAGTGACCTCTCATCATACCCTTTACATCATTTTTCTGTGTGCTACAAGTATTTATTTTAGTGCCTTGTGGTCTAACCTATCTAGAGCAAACCATCTATATTTTGTTTATCCTGTTATGTGCTCTAAGATATCTATTATTATTAGCAGCTTATAATTAACCCAGTCTATCAGACGCATAGTAATCGGGCCTACATCAGTGTTTCCCCCAACACACACACACACACACACACACACACACACACACACACACACACACACACAGTTGATCCTACTTGCAGTGACAAATTTGGCTACATTTAACATATATACAATGAAAAGGTTTTTCCTTATTTTTGTAAGATTTTGATGTGTTGGTATTTTGAACCAGTCAGACTGTGATGGCTCAAGTTGCCTAGTAACCATCCAAGGAACAGCACCAGAGGGGAACCAAGAGAAAGCACACTTCTTAATAAAGAGGGCAACAGCAGGGAAAGCAGTAAGTCTGGGCTCACAGTTGGTTTGGATTCTCACTCCTTTGAGGATGTGATTGACATGCCTTCCATTAAGCTACCCAAATCCTCTGTCTATAAAATGGGCCTGACATTTGGCAGTAGTTGCCTCTTGCACGTACGGTGAGAATTAATAAAGATCCCAGAAAAGAGTTTGAACCTTTTAAAATAAAAGTGTGTAGGGATTGTGGAGGATTCCTAATAATTTGGGTCAATTGTGGGAAAAAAAAGTTGGAAATCAGGATCATATAAACCACTGATTTCTAAGATTGATTCTCTCTTTGTATATGTGTGTGCATATACACATGTGTGTGTTCTTGTAGGTATTTGTGTTGTGTGTATAGAGACCAGAGGACAGGTTTGGGGGTCATTCCTAGAATACTACCACTTCATCTATTTTTCCTCATTAGGGTCTCTCACTGGACTGGAACTTGATGTGCCTGCTTCTTCTCCTTCCAGCTGGGCCATAAATTTGATCCATGTTGGTTTTTTTCCTCTTCTTGCCCCAAAGCATAATGACTTCTCAGCTGTGACTATCATCTCAGAAGTGGCTGTCTTAAAACAAAGGTTTATTTTTTTTTCATAGTTGTCTTAGATTGTATGAAATAGAGCTATACAGTTAGAAAAGTACTTACAAACTTAAGGACCTGAGTTTGGATCCCTAGACCCCATCTAAAGCCAGATGCAATAGTCTGCATTTGTAATTCTAACGTTGCCATGGGGAGATGGATGGACAAGACAGGTGAGACAGGTGACTCCCCAAAGTGCACAGGGCAGCCATACTGGCATATGCAGCAGTGAAACCACAAGACCCTGTCTCAAACAGGATGAAAAACAGCTAGAAACTCACATACATGAATCAACAAACAAACAAAACAGAGATCCACTTCAATTCTGTACTATGGGTTTTTGTTTCCTAGGTTCACAATAATATGGCTTCTCAATGTATCATTAAGCAACAAGAAATACATTCAAGTCTTCTCTTTGTTCTTTTCTGTACAGACTTACAACAAAGTATTCCATCTTGCTCTGGAGTAGACATTCATTTATAAAATAGCCTGTGCTTATGAGTCTTTTCCTGTTTCTAGGTTGCCTCATCCAGCCTTGCTATGAGAGTTTGTGCCCTGTCTTACTGAATCTTCTTAGGCCATGATCAGTGGGTATCCCTTGGGAAGCCTGCTTTTTTTTTTTCCAAAAGGAAACGGAGGAGGAGTGTTGGGAACAAAATAAAATGGGGAGGGCCCTGGGGGACCTGGGGAGAAGTGGGATAGGAAACTGGGCCGAGCATCCAGCCAGAGCTCCCCTGTGCTCTGGGCAGGTGGATGCATGCGTTGGGGGGCTGTTGGGAAGCTTTCCCACAGGGCCCCTGGTGAGCATGCCTGACTCACACGGGGGAGGGGGAGGATGAAAAAAGGGCAGCCCCCGACTGGAAGCTACCTTGCTAGCACCACAGGATTGCTGGAGAGAGGGAATAGGGGAAGAAGTTCCCAACACTAACCAGAGTGTGCAGCTCCCCTTGATGGAGCTGAGCACAAACTCTGGTTTAAAAGCTTAATTATAGACATGCAGGGAGAAAGAGAGAAGGGAGAGAGAGAGAGAGAGAGAGAGAGAGAGAGAGAGAGAGAGA
>NC_034613.1:143364191-143368717 GCF_900095145.1 Mus pahari
AAAGAAGAAGAAGAAGAAGGAGGAGGAGGAGGAGGAGGAGGAGGAGGAGGAGAAAGGGGAGAGGAGAGAGGAGAGAGGAGAGAGCAGAGAGGAGAGAGGAGAGAGAAGACAAAGAGAAAGGGAAGAGAAGAGAGAAGTGAGAGAAGTGAGAGGACAAAGAAATGAGAGTAAGAGAGTAAGAGTAAGAGCATGGTGGGGCTGAACAGCCCTTTTTATGGTCTTCACTGTTGCTAGGTAACTGGGGAGTTTAGCCCGAAGGTCAGAAGCTTGGACCATTGCTTACATGACTACTGACCATGCTTCTCTTGTGGGGGCTGTGAGAGGTGGTAACTTAGGCAGGGGCCGGAGTTCCAGGAGCTTGAGGGAACACCTACCATGTCAGGAGGGTGAATTATGACCATCAGGGTTCAGACCTCAGCTCCACTGGAGACCAGCCTGCAATTCCCCAAAGAGGAGTTTACCTCTTGGGAACTGGGAAGTGGGAAGGGAACTGGGAGGAGTTGAAGGATGGGAAACTGTATATGTATGTATGAGAGAAGAATAAGAGTAAAAAATTAAGTGGAAAAATAAAATAAAATAAATATCAATATAGTAAA
This sequence comes from Mus pahari, assembly GCF_900095145.1. Classification (NCBI taxonomy): domain Eukaryota; kingdom Metazoa; phylum Chordata; class Mammalia; order Rodentia; family Muridae; genus Mus; species Mus pahari. The sequence continues at coordinate 143,364,788 of NC_034613.1, forward strand.
GTTCATTGTAAAGTCTAAGTGTCTATATATAATAAATATGGACATATTTTTATATAGATGCATATTTAGGCTATATAAAAATGCATAAGTGTATATGTCCACACACATATATAGTAAGTCACAAGCTACATAAATACTTCATGTTCAATAATCTTGTACTTGGTAGACTTCTTTCTCTTTCTTTTCCTCTCTCCCCATGTCCCTCACCGCTTCTGTCTGTCTGTCTGTCTGTCTGTCTGTCTGTCTGTCTGTGTGTATGTGTGTGTGTCTATGTCTCCCTATCTCTCCATCAAGCTCCTTCTAGTTTTCATTTCAATTGCAGACGTTCTCCTAGAGGATAGAATAGGACCTTATATCACCTAACAAAACATACTTATTCTTTTGGTAAGGATTTGCAACTTTGTCAAAAAGTGACACATAGCGTCAGCGAGCTTACATTTGAGTTTTCTGCAATATTTAGAAAATACAGTTACTTTGTCTTCCCAATTACCCTATGTTGAGATTATATATTAACCACAAGTGCAAAAACCCTGCTTATTAAATGCAGGAAAGTAACCTTTTCCTTTTTAAAAGGCACATGTAATGCGTTCATCCTTTAAGCAGCGACATTCTGAGCTCTCAAATTGAGCATAATTGTAAGTGGTGAACATCTAATATTAGAGGAACCATGAAAAGCTACAATCATACAGAGAGAGAGAGAGAGAGAGAGAGAGAGAGAGAGAGAGAGAGAGAGAGAGAGAGAGAGAGAGAGAATACCTTCCACTGAAAACTCTTAGGTGTCCTGGCCATTGGTGCCTTTTCTCTAGGAATTGGGAAACACATTGTAGCAAATCCTGTGATAGCCTTGGCTGACTCTGATGTACCAGCCAGGACTCAATGGAAGTCATCATTTAATCACTTGTACTGAAGCCACAGCTGAAATTGCAGCCCTCTGAAGTAACATAGGAAACCAAGTCCTTGCACTTAATGTGGAAGATGAAAAAAGGAATTGTAAAGATGGTTGATTAAAGGCTGGGTGCTGTGGTGAGCCTTAGCTCAGATTCTCACAGGATTTTGCAACGTTGCTCTGACAGGAATCAAAGTCTCTCCCTCTCCCTTTCCCCCTCCCCTCCCCTCCCCTCCCCTCCCATCCCCTCCCCCTCCTTCTTCCTCTCTCCCTCTGTCTCCCCCTCCTTCTCCTCCTCTCCCACTTTTCCTCCCTTTATACCCCTACCTCTTCTTCCCCACACTCTCAGCAAGTGCTAGCAATTCCATGCAGCTTTGCTTTGAGACCCATCTGGGGGCTTCTGTGGGGAGATTCCCAATAGTTCATGACTTAAGAATCCACCTTTTCTAAAAGGTGCAAAAACTGTGTCTCCTCTGTTGCCTTTCAATAAGCTCGGGGATTTCCCCTTTGAGCAGGGAGAGCCCCTAGACTTAGGCAGTCTACTCTGAGGGAACAAGAAGCAGCTTCCTTAGAAATACAGCCAGAGCTGGAGAATGCTGCAGCTCTACCAGCTTCTTCAAATAGAACAGGATTTAGAGTTATCCAACTTAGAAAATCCAGAAAAAATAACACCGTCAATCTTAATGTCATTCAATATCCATCCTTACTTCTGTAATTCAGTGGCAACAATGACTTTGGATGCAAACCCCCCCATAGTGACACTAATTAAAAGCTGTTGAAAAATAAAAACAAGAAAAAAAACCTGTTGAAACTTCTTGGAAAGCACAATGCATATCCACATTTAAGTGCATTATGGTATGCATAAAACAAATATACTAGTCAAAACATTATAACTTGATATGATTCTACCTACTCATAACAATTGCATTGAGGTAAATAGATATTCTTTTTGATACCTAGCCCAAAGGTAATACCACCCCAGGATCTAAGACCATCTTATTATACCTTTTATTTTTTATTCTTAAATTCAGTAATAACTTCTGCAAGCAGGTAGATTTATTGTGTACAGTTGCAGTTCACTCTTTCCTCACACACATTCCATTGTATCTGTTCATGATGCTATTAGTGGGCATTCGGTTACCTTCATTTTTTTAAAAAAAGAAAAACAAACCAACAAAAAACTTAAGGCTATTTTGAATAGTGTCATTATGAAAATTTTTATGTGTGCCCTTCAATGAATGAATATAAGAATTTGTATTGGATAGAGGACAAAGAATGAGTTGAACCAGCATTTGCACATATATATATGTATACACAGCTTGAGAAAATGCTGGTTTAATTTCTTTTTAAAGACATATAAGGCAAAATTTACTCTTGTTTGAGCATAAGGTTCTTAGACCAATCTCTTTTACTTAATACACATATTTTAGATAACTTTATATACTTTTAGAGTCTTGGTTCATTTTTATTGAGTAGTATTCTCTTGTACAACTATACATTATATAATTAATTAATATGTTGAAAATATTTATATTATTTTCTTACATCAAGACTTCTCTAAATATTTATTTCTAGGTTTTCACATACAGTTGTAATCTCTGTAATTATTTTCCAGATTTTAACATTGTGCATACTCAACATGTATTTTTGGAACCTATGTTCCAATGTAAAAATACTAAGACGTTTGTCCTTAAGGTAGTGACTAGATTATGAAAGTTCCACTTCTCACGAATTAGAACCTTGTAAAAAGACACAGGAGAAGTAGTTAAGCCTTTTAGGTCTTCTAGTAGTTGAAGATACAGTGTTGGTCTCCTTTAGAGAGTATAGCAAGAAGGTGTCATCATGAAAACTTAGACCAGAAGTTCATCCTATTGTAAATATGCATGTGCCTTGATTATATTGTCTCCAGTATCTGCAACTGTGAGAAATAAATTTTTGTTCTTTATAGGTTACCCAGCATCAGATATTTTGTTGTAGCAGAAATAATGGACTAATAAACACAACAATCACTCAGAAATACTAGTTCACTTGGTAGCTCTTTAAGAATCTCCATAATTATTTTCCATGGTCACTAGGCCGTTTTTAATTTTAATCATCAATGCAACAGCACTCTACTTGCCCTTCATTATTACCTTTACTTGTCATTGCCACATATTTTAGAAATCATTTCAGTACTTATGTTGGGATATTTTATTGAACTGTGGTTTAATTTACATTTCCCAAAGGACTAATTTTCTGAAAATTCAATGTTTTCATGGATGTTTTTTATTTACTTTGCATTATTTTATTAGATATTTTCTTTATTTACATTTCAAATGTTATTCCCTTTCCTAGTTTCCCCTCTGAAAAATCCCCTATCCTCTCCCTCCTCCCCATGCTCCCCAACCCACCCTGCCTCCCTGCCCTGGCATTCCCCTCTACTGGGACATAGAACTTTCACAGGACCAAGGGCCTATCCTCCCATTGATGAACGACTAGGCTATCATCAGCTACATATGCAGTTAGAGCCATGAGTCTCTCTGTGTATTTTCTTTGATTGGTGGTTTAGTCCCAGGGAGCTCTAGGGTTACTGGATACTTCATATTGTTGTTCTTCCTAAGGGGCTGAAAACCCCTTCAGCTCCTTGGGTACTTTCTCTAGCTCCTTCATTGGGGACCCTGTGCTCCATCTAATGGATGACTGTGAGAGTCCACTTCTGAGACATCTATATAAGTCTCCTATCAGCAAGCTCCTGTTGGCATCTGCAATAGTGTCTGGGTTTGGTGGTTGTTTATGGGATATATCCCCAGGTGGGGCAGTTTCCGGATGGTCATGACTTCAGTCTATGCTCTGCAGTTGGTCTCTGTAACTCCTTCCATGGGCATTTTATTTCCCCTTCTAAGAAGGATCAAAGTGTCCACACTTTGTTCTTTCTTCTTCTTGAGTTTCATGTCTTTTGCAAATTTTATCTTGGGTATTCTAAGTTTCTGGGCTAATATCCACTTATCAGTGAGTGCATATCATGTGTGTTCTTTTGTGATTGGGTTACCTCACTCAGGATGATA
>NC_034613.1:143369592-143372092 GCF_900095145.1 Mus pahari
CAGCACCATTTGTTAAAAATGCTGTCTTCTTTCCACTGGATGGTTTTAGCTCTTTTGTCAAAGACCATATGTGTGTGGGTTCATTTCTGGGTCTTCAAATCTATTCCATTGATGTACCCGTCTGTCGCTGTAGTACCGTGCAGTTTTTAATCACAATTGCTCTGTAGTATAGCTTGAGGTCAGGCATGGTGATTCCACCAGAGGTTCTTTTACTATTGAGACTAGTTTTTGCTATCCTAGGTTTTTTGTTATTCCAGATGAATTTGCAAATTGCTCTTTCTAACTCTGTGAAGAATTGAATTAGAATTTTGGTGGGGATTGCATTGGATCTGTAGATTGCTTTCAGCAAGATGGTCATTTTTACTATATTAATCCTGCCAATCCATGATCCTCAGATACATAATTTATGAAGCTTGTCCAGTGTTTTCAGTTGAAATTCATGAGAAGACTTGGTAGAGTATACATATTCCATCTCAGAAAGGTCTAGACATCTTCAATGTATTTACATTGAATTTTAGCATATTGTTCAGTTGTTCTTATAGATAGAAGAGCAGATAAATTAACAGTATGAAGACAGCAGATGATATGGATGTATCTCAATAACACTCAATGTACCTCATCTCTTATGATTCTTCTCTTGTTTTCTTGATAGCCAGATATTCTGTAGGATAAGCTCCTACAAAACTCAAGTTTACAAAGATTATATATGAGTATATATGTATATGTATATAGCTGAAAATCCTCCCCACACTGTTTTCAGGCTTTCTGTTTTGATTGCCATGGTGACAATTTCACCCTTTCACCTTGGTCTAGGGAAGTTTAAACCATAAAGTTACTGAGTGTGCTTGAGTGCTTCCTCCTTTTTATTTTTTCATTTATTAATCATTTCATTCATTTACATCTCAAATGTTATCCCAATTCCAGTTACCCCTCAACCAACCCCTATCCCACATCTGCCCTCTCTCCCTTCACCTTTGCCTGTATGAGGGTGCTCCCCCACCCACCCACACTCTCCCACCCCACTGCTTCAGCATCCCCCTACCCTGGGGCATCAAACTTCCACAGGACCAAGGGCCTCCCTTCCCATTGCTGTCAGGCAAAACCATCCTCTGCTACATATGTATCTGGAAACATGACTCCCTCCCAGTAGACTCCTTGGTTGGTGGTCTAGTTTCTGGAAGCACTAGGTGGTCCAGCCAGCCTATGTTGTTCTTCCTATGGGGTTGCCATCTCCCTCTGCTCCTCCAGGTCTTCTGCTAGCTCCCCACCAGGTTCTCTGAGCTCAGTCTGATAGTTGGCTCCAAGCATCCACATCTGCATTGGTCAGGTGCTGGGTGGACCTCCCAAGGAACCTCCACACAGGTTCTTGTCAGCAAGTACCTCTTGATCAAAGGTATCAGTGTTGGGTTTGGTCTCTGCAGACCCAGATGGGACAGTCCCGGGTGGCCCTTCCCTCAGTCTCTCTTCCATTTTTTTTGTCCCTGTTCTTCTTTTGGACAGAGACATTTCTTGGTTAAAAACTTTGAGATGGATGGGTAGCCCATCCCTTGCTCAGAGCCCATGCCTATCCATTGGAGTAGGTGGTCTCTACAGGTTCTATCCCCCTCTTCTCTGCACATTTCGGCTAAATTCATCCCCATTGGGTCCTGGAAATCTTAACTTTCTCTTGTGTCTGTGACCCTCCTGTGGCTATCCCCAGTTTCTCATCCCCCCCTGCTACATATTTTTGTTCCATTTCCTGACTCTCTGTACCTCTCTCACATCCCCTCTAGCTCCTGATACTGCCTCCCTTATTCCACTTCCTCCTCCTTTTTAGCATAGATTAATGGCATGCACTCAAGTTTTACTGGACCCAGCAGTTCCCAAGTAAAGGAAGCAGGTTTCTTTAGAAAATTCATATTATACATACTTGAAGTGTACAAGGACCACCTCATCACTGCAGCTGATAATATGTATATGTTATGTGTTCATCTATGGAAACATATTAGAGTTTCTCTCAAAATAGTAACTTTACATCTAAGCTGTAACATACCCTGGTCTCAACACACACACACACACACACACACACACACACACACACACACACACACACACCTTGAAAGATGACTAATGTTTTAATACAGCTCCATTGACCCATCTAAGCATTTTGAATAGTACTTGCCAAAGTGTGATTTGCCACAGGAACAGGTAGGGACTGCATAAAAGTCCTGATACCCAAGTAACCCCTTCTGAGTCTTACCTCTGGGCTTAGATGTAGACTATTGGATCTTACCAAATATTCAAAGGTATTGTTGTATAGTCTGAAGTTTAAGGACAAATGATTCATAATTTGTCTTAGTTATCACAAAATTGAATTTGAAAATGGAGAAGAAGAAATGGAATTCTTCTTCCAATATTTTGAAATCTCTACCAGGGCTTAATATATTCCTCTTTCACAATTATAATTATAATGAAAACTACTGGAAACATTAGGAACTCTACAAAAGAAATAATGAAGATG
>NC_034613.1:143373724-143385978 GCF_900095145.1 Mus pahari
AGAGACAGAGAGACAGAGAGACAGAGAGAGAGATTAAGATTCCTGTGCTGTGGTTTTACTAGAGAAGTGGCTCCTACTGATTTAGTACCAAGGGCACATGGTTTTCATTGCTTTTTGTTATTTTATAGTTATTGTTGACATCTTTTGATCTAGCCACAGATTCTCCAATTTGCTCTTCCCCTAGAAGTTATTAGCAGCAACATGGATTTTGCAGGCTAATCATCTAAAATTTGAGGTGAAAACTGTGGAACAAGAGTGAGCTAAAGGAGTTCATTAAAAAAAAAAAAAAAAAAAAAAAAAAAAGAGGAGTTTATTTTGAGGAAAATTGCCTGTCTTTGCCATTTAAACTTTAAGCAAAAGATACATATCGGATTGTACTTTTACCCAGTCTTCCAATTAATTTCACTGTGAAAACAATTTGTTACATGGGAATGAGTCATCACATCATAGCTTTTAATCTTGGGACTGAAGCCTGAGTGCGTCACCAGTTTTGTCACCTCCCTGCTGCCCCTCCACCTCCCAGTGACTTCAATCTCAGCTCACTGAAGAAGAACAGATAAAGTTGCCCATTTAACCAGAACTGCAGAGATATTTGACACACCGCAGACTCGGAAGGAATGAGAGCTGCCTGCTCATCTTTATACAGCTTTAACCATAGGAAGATGAGTAGCAGGGTTGTTTAAAAGGGGAAGATGCTGGGTATTAGGTTAGCTGGTTACTTTCCCCACTCCAGCAATAACTAAGAAAGTCAAAATAGCTACCACTTAAAATCTGGGTAGGAGACTATGTGCCTAACATCTCTTGAGCTCCCTCTAGGTCTTATTGTGGAGTTTTGGGAGAACAGAAAGTAGGTGATCATTTTAGATAAGCAGAGGGTTTTTATTATTTATTTATTTATTTATTTTGGTTTTGAAATGATTTATTCTATTTCCTTTGTTAAGAACCCAGACATATTTTCTAAGCTATTCTAAGGACCATTGAAGGATCAGGAGTGGGTGACTCCTGTTGCTTAAAAATTGTATTATAATCAATTTTACATATTAATCTGTAGTAGGAGAGGACCTAACTCCACATGATATAAAACAAGGTTGTATAACATGGATGAGCTTTGGGAGGCAGTATGGAGAACTGTTTATATCATCAGAAAACATTATCATGATTTTTACTTATATTTCTAGGATTAGCTGATTGAGAAAATACTTGAACTGGGATGAAAATTGAGTACATATTTAATAAGAATTTTACAAGACCTTGTTCTTGATTAATCACAGCATGCACAGATATCTAAATTTAGCAGTTCATATACAGGAAGATCTTTTTTATTCAGCATGCAGAAAGTACTTGTGGATCAAAAATGACTAAAGATTTTTTATATGCAGTATTTTGTGCTCCTAAGCATCTGTAATGCACAGACTTGACACCAATGATTTAGCCAGTGAAAATATCTAATTAAAAAAAAAAGTAGTTAGTTGTTATAGTTGTCTCTGGTTAGAGCTTGTTCCTCCTGTGATTCTGTTAGCCTCTGTCAGCAGTCCTGGGAGTCCAGCTCTCTCCTGAGTCTCTGTGGTCAGATTACTCTCAGCAGGGAAGCTCTCCTCTATGGGGAAGGTGCACAGAGGCCTGGTGTTCAGATCTGCCTCCTTGCTGAAGATGTAGGCCCAGAACAGGGCCTGTCCCAGAAGATGGCCTAATGGGCCATCATTGGGAAGAGAGGCCCCTTGCTCTTGCAAACTTTATATGACCCAGCACAGGGGAAGACCAGGGCCAAGAAGTGGGAGTGGGTGGGTAGGGGTGCAGGGGCGGGGGTGGTATAGGGAACTTTTGGGATAGCATTTGAAATGTAAATGAAGAAAATAATAATAAATAAAAAATAAAGTAATCTAGAAATGCAAAAAAAAAAAAAAAAAAAGTAGTGCCACCAGGCAAACACATCTTGCTGATAAGTAAATTGTAGTTATTAAATGGTATTTTTTAAAGATTGTTTTCTCTTTAGGCCTTCAGTAATACAGATCATGTAAACATTCATAACTTTGAAATAAAACATTGCCAGGAAAGATAGACATATGCTTAATGGCCTGGGCTCAGACAGAAAGCAACTCGATCCCTCCTACTTTAGCACTCATACTGCTAAGGGCATGATAACTACTCATCAGAGGTGGGAAAGTACCATTTTATCAGGGATTCTAGGACCTATCAGAGCCATCTGTAACTAAACACAATACTGCTACATTGGTAACTTGCTCCTCAACTTTCGCTTCCTCATAATTTCTCTCTTGAGGGTTCTGGTGAGAATTTGAGTACTATTTAATAGAAACGTGGCCAAAGAATAAGACATCACCTGGAATTTTTATCTGGAAGGCTCACCTTCTTTCTTCTCCTTGATATGTCTAAAGATACCCACAATAGTGATAAGGAAAAGGTTGTCATTCTGTACTTAAAATACCAAAGAAAGATTTCTATGCAGCCTCTCAGAAATGTGGCTTAGACCCACACAAAAAAGAAACAGCTTATTCTTTCTTCAAATGCAAACCTCATTTTCAAATTTTCACTACTTTCATGTCAGTCACATTAGAAATATGAAGCCAGGCTTTAGAGCATTCAGATGTACATGTAGAAGAAAACAAAGGAAGAAATCAACAGCCTAGCATCAGATTCTGCTCCGCATAGGCAAAAGTCACAGGAAAAGAAACCCATGTTTGACTCTTGAGCACATAGACACTCATTAAAGCCCTAGGATCTAAACTACTCAGATTTGTCAATGTGCATTTGGTGGGAAAAATATTTAGAAAATAGACAAGAAGACCCTTTTCTTTCTCTACAGTATGTATCTCTGTCTGAATGGCCACTGCTCATTTAAGCCTTCTATCTTAGAGAAAATATAGCTTTAATTTTTTTCACAATGGATATTTTTAGCAGACGAAATGCTGCTCACAGCTTGTTGGCACAAACTGAACTTGTATGCCTAGAAACCGGTCGTCTTTGACTTCCTAAAGCTGAAAAATAAGCAGGCTCATGCAGGCACTTGATGAGTTAAATGAGCTGAAATATAAACTCTGACAAATTTGTTAATGCCATTTCCTCTAACAAAGAGGATCAACAAAATCCCTAGGAAATAAATCTTAGCTTCATCTCCTACTGATGATATTGACGGAACTATAGAGGTATTTTTGTACAGAAAGGTAATCAATTTCTTGCATTTGTAAAAAGTGGATAAAAACAATATGTAATCTAAGGCGATAAGAATGTTCTAGAACTGAGAATTCAAATAATCTTCAGTATCTGATGTTAACAATATGGGTCGTAGGTTTGTTGAATATTTCACCTCTGACAATATGACTTGGAAATTTGATTTTATATGATTTAAATTAAGATTAAATAAAACATTCATTTGTGTCTTGATTACTATAAGGAACAGCACAGTTGTGGTGGTTTGAAAAGGTTTGGCACCCCATAGTGTGTTTCAATGTTTGGCCATAGCAAGTGGGATTATTAGGAGATGTGGCCTTATTGAAATGGGTGTGACCTTGTTGGAGGAAGTGTTTTACTGTGTAGGCAGTGGGCTTTGAGCTTTCCTGGTACTCAAGCTCTGCCTAGTGTGAAACAGTCTTTTCTTGGATGCCTTGAGATCAAGATGTAAACTCAAGATGTAGGTCCTCTAGCACCATGTGTGCCTGTGTGCTGCCTTGCTTCCAGTCCTGATGATAATGGAATAAATACACATCTGAAACTGTAAGCCAGCCTTAATTAAATGTTTTCCTTTATAAGAGTTGTGTTGATTGTGGTGTCTCTTCACAGCAATAAAACCCAAAGAACACTTCTAAGAAAATTTTCCCAGCCATCAGCATCATATTATTATTTAATATAACATTGGTACAAAAAGGATGTAGCTTACACAATACAAAGAACATTAAATTTATACATGTATGATACATTGCAGAGTAAGACATTATAACACAGATATCTGAAATTTCTCAGTGCCCATGTAGATTGCATGTATTCCATCTCACTACAAAATTAAGGATAAACTTGAATTTTCTGCTTATTACTTTGTATTACTGTGTATACCTTCATGAAAATTTATGTGCAAAAATTTTATTTCATTCCACATGTTTTTTGATATTAGATAAATAAAATTCTATTTTATGTTTTCTTTGGTGAGAATATTTGTACAAGGCAATATCAATTTTTTCATTTTTCATGCAGTATTAAACAAATGTGTTATTTACTCTCTGATCCCCTGTGGCAACCTTTCTATACATGAGAACTATTTCAGACTCTCTCTTTTCATTTATCATTTGTCTATTTTTCATATTTTAATGTATCCTTTCTATCGTGTATGTGAACACAGTTCCAGTCCCTATTTTATATTCTATCAATCTGCCTAATAATGATATAATACCAGTATCTTCATCATTATACTGTTAAAAGAAAATAGCCACATGCAAAATAGCAGCTAATGTATTCTGTTTTTTACATAATGCCAAAAATATAATACTCTGGTCTTAACCAATCACCCAAGGAGAAAGCAGGAGATGCAGTCAGAGGAGTGCAGGGAGAAACCCTTAAATGATATGGAAAACACTAAAAGGCTTTCAGTAGAGGAGTAACATGGCCTGACTTGCATCTTTAAAGTGTAATTCTGAAGCCTCATTGATCAGACACCGTTATGATTCAAGAAAACGGGTAATGAGTCTAGTTATGAGGACAATACAAAAATCCAAAGAGGAGATTATGGAAGGAGACTATGGTGACAGATATAGAGATGGTTGCATGATGTGAGATTTCAAGTATGCTATGAAGAGAAAGATATTTTCTGATGAATCCATTGTGCAATAAAGATGAGGAGTATTAAAAGAAGAGGACTTTGGAGCTGCGATTATTCCTCAGTGATAGAGAGGATGCCTAAGATAGAGGCATCACTGAGTTTTATTCCTAGAGTGGCACACATAAAAGGAAAACTTTTAAAATTTGAGCTTGGACTGGTTCCAAACCATTGTAATCCCAACACTTGGGTGGCTGAGGCAGAAAGATTTCAAATTTAAGGCCAGCTAGGATTGCATATTTAGTGTGACTCTATCTCACAAAATTGAGGAAGACATATAAAGTTAAATCTGGAGGACATCATGCCTGGTGAAATGAGTCAGGGGCAGAAGGAGAGACTGCATAATCTCATTTAAAATATACAGAAATACAAAATAAAAATGTTTACTATAGGTATAGACAGGGTGAAAAGGAAAAACAGGGAGATGTAGGTGTATATCAAAGGACAGTTGGAAAGTAAATAAAGCTAGGATATAAAGTAGGACATGGGAGTCATAAGTAATCAATTTGTTGCTTCCTATAGATGTGACCAAAGAGTAGATCTTTGTTTTTCTCACAAAACAAGGCCAGAATGTGAAATGACACATATACTAGATATTTTTTCACTATGATAACCATTTCACTACATATAAGTCCACCAAAATATCGCATTGTGAATATTAAGTATATGCAAGTTACACACACACACACACACACACACACACACACAAGAATGAGATCTGTTGTTTGAGAAATTGCTAGAACAGATTACATATGTTATTAAAGTTCTTCTATTACACACAGAATGCATAGCACAAATTTCAATGTAGTATGTCTATGTTTACTAAATAGTCCCTTTCCTTCAATTTTGAGGTATGAATATAAAATCCATTCTAGTTGAGAATATTCTATGGGCACTTAAACTTAAAAAATGACTTCATCTTCAAGTGATAAATTCTGGGTTACTCTATCAAATAATGAATTGAAGATGATATGAACTTTCAGAAGGTGGTACAGTCTTGACTGTTAGGAAGGGAATATACAACAGAAGAGATGGTTACCTTCTGAAATAATCAAAAGAAACAATGTTGCTATAACAGAATGGCTTCCAAGAAGACAGTATTGTAAAGAATGAGCGCTGCTTTGGCACTAGACCAAGACAGGATATTTGTGGTAGAGACCTAGATCTGTGTGGAAACAGAATATTTGAGCTCCTGGGATGAAACCTGAGGTATTTACCAAATTAATCATTATTCTCTGTTGTGGCTCATCAGTGAAAAGCTTTCCAAAAGTTGTTTAATTACATCAGTCCTCAAGATGGATGGTTTGACATGACCTTATCGACTAGGAGCCTTTAAGAGATGACAGACCCCATCACTAACATGATAAAGTGGCTCTCCGTGCTTCTCAGTCTGCAAAGCCAGTACCAAGTATTTGATGTTCAGGTTAACACTATCAACATCAGATTAATCTTTGTGGTTGCTACACAAGCAGCGCTTTTGCCCTTTCAGGATTTATAATGGATGTGTTATCAAAGACTTTTCCAACAACCGTGTCTCTCTATTTACTACCACTTGGTTTTCTAAAGACTCAAAGAAATATCACTAAATCCTACTACCCACTCAGCTGAAATATTGCTAATATATTTTTGCCAGCAGTATCCATTATTATTGACTTTTTTTCAGATTACAACAAAAACGCAGGGTACTGAATAGCAGGAAACAAATGCCTATTCTAAATTGACATCCTTCCTCAGTAAAAGGCATAGCATATGAAGGGTGCCCTTGTGGAATATGTAGGTCCTTTCCTATTTGCATCATAAATTGAGTATAGTAGTTACTTTATATCACTATGGCTTCACTTTTGAAATTTGTAAGACTATTATAAAATTGACTAAGGTCTGAAGTAAAAGGTCTGCCTTGTTACCCACACATTTTATGGACTGAAACATCATTGAGTTCTCACTCATAAAAACAGCAATTTTGCCAGACATCTGCCATTAAATAGTTTATTATCACAGAGAGATAGATTTAGAAGCTAACAGTGTTGGGCATGGCAAAGGGCCAATTGTCATTTCTGTGGAACAATTTAGTTGTAAGAAATAAATATCGTAGTATATTAAGAGCTAGCATTTATCCTATAATAATATGTTGCATGCAGCATCCCTGGTAATATTTATTAAGAAAACCCTTTAATTTAGTATGTAGTTTCTTGTCAGTTTCAAGTAAAGAAACTAAGCACTGGTTAGATTAAATGACCAAACTAATCCAGGAGGTATTGAGGGGTGCACTCAGTTTGTTCTGCTCTAATTTGGGTCTCTAGATTCTCTACCTCTCTGATGCCCAGTTAGGAAAATAAGTGCTACCATTTACTACAGTAACAAAGGTTCAGAAACAAAAGAGCATTTTAGTGTGCCTGTATATTACCAATCTAAAAACTTGGAGCCTTCATGACTACTCAGGTAATGGATTTTAAACCACTTCCTAATAGTGCTTTCAAGCAGTAATTTAGAAAAAAAAAGGTTGCCCTTGTGTTTTTGAATATATTCTTAGAAGGTAACCAAGGGATGGCATAATTTGTGTTTTAGATATATACTTTTCTGCTCTAAGAAGTTGTTCTGCTTTAAAGGTGAAAACTAATATCTACCTCATGGGGTTTATATGATAATGAAATATTCTATGGACAATGAAATGCTCATCTTTGCATCTGAAACATGACATAAGGATGATGATGACAAAAAATCATATGGCAACATGCTCAACATCAAGACTTTCAAATTTGAGAATGCCTTGCCAAGGTGCCCTATATTGTATTTTAGTCTTATCAATGCAATTTTACAATCAGAGACAGCCACACAGCACTTAGCTTTGCTGTGATCTGTGACCAGTGAGCTTTCATATACTTCTTGGTCATTTTTCTAAAATCCTATAAAAAACATTATTTTTCACAATAGCTCTATAATGATAGTTGTCTTGAACAAACTGAGCTGAAAGAATTTTTGCTTAGATGATATTTGTCCTACTTGTTTTCTCATGCTCAAGAATTTAAATTTTCAGAACATGACCCTGAAGATTCATTTGACCAGATTAGGATTTCCCTTAGTCTAAAGAAATAGCACAACCATATTCCTATATAAATGGAATGGCTCACTCAGTTTATTATGTACACTCTGCCCATATCCACTTCCACCCACAGCCTACATAAGCCAGAAAAGAAAATGATTTTCAGGAAATAATTCATTGGGCATCCTTACCTAAATTCATATGTAACATGTTGACCGCACATTTACATTCCATGTGATCTATGATGGACCATCAAGGAAGACATATTAAGTTTCTGTAGTACACCAGTTGATATGAAGTCTCTGACACATACAGCAGAGGACTGCCTGGTCTGGCCTAAGTGAGAGAAGATGCACCTAACCCTCAAGAGACTTGAGGCCTCAGGGAAGACCTGGTAGGGTGGGGGTCAGGTGGATACATCCTCTTGGAGACATATGGGAGAGGAGGTATGGGATGGGGAGTGGTCAGGGGGCAGACCAGGAGGGAGATGAAATCTGGACTGTAAAAAAGGATTAAAGAATAAAAACAAATAATTTTTTTAAAAAAAAGATTCTGCAGTTCCATTTCCAAGAAAGGTTTCCCTCTGTCAACCATGGAATATTGTATTACATGTATCACATTCACAAAAATCTGGGACATATAATTAAGCCTAGTAGTTAGTCCTAATTGGCTTTTTGTTTGTATTTATATTCATTTTAATTGTGTTCAATTGTATAAAATCAAAGCATGTTTTTGTGGCTATTTTCCTTTTAATTTATCAAAGCTATACTCACAGTGCAGTGTGAGATGTTAAACTATGTAACACAGACTTATAGGTATGACTCAATGTCACTGAACTGTAAGAGAAGTTCAACACCAAGGATTTCTCTGTGTGTGAACTTATGTGTTGTTGATACGCTGATCCAACATAATCACCCTTCAGGCTCTTAAGTGATAACAGAATTTTGTGGATCTTGTGAAACTTACTGAAGTTGTACAAGAAAGGAAAATCTCTTATTTTCTTATATAATTGGCTTATTAGAATATCCTGTGAAGAGATGCAATAATGTTCTAATTTTAGTAATGAAGATTGGGTGGTTTTCTAACTTCTATTCATTTTTGCTGCACAGGCTTCACTTCCCCTGCCAGTAAAAACATTGTTAAACTGTGAAAGAGCTTAAAGATTCTCATTTCAAATTGCTCCTACGCATGCAGTGCTAACTCACAATACCAAGTGTCCATTTCCATCTCTTGAGTTGCTATTCAGCTACAAACAGGACATCTATATCACAACACTGCTCTCAAGGCTCAGGCAACTCCTCAGAGTAAGGGGCCAAAAAGCTGTAAGAGACAGAGGACAGTGTGGCCCAGTGACTTCTGGAGTCATTAAATATAGTTGCTGTGATTGCTTGCATAGGACTTGCATAATATCAAACTTGTTAACATTCCAGTGCATATGGGTGGGTGTTAGCAGGCCCCTTTCTCTAGCCAGTCAACTATTGACTGATGCTAGGATTGAGTTAGTTTTCTTGAGAGAAGAAACAGTATCAAATATAAACCTGCCACAAAGTAATATTAGGAATTGGCTTCTTTAAAAATATGCATTTGTCAGGTGACAGGATGACAAAATGTATTTTAAACATACACACAGACACATACACACATGAATACTATATTTTAATTCATTAATAATGAAAATGGAGTACTTTCACATGTGTCTACGAAAAATTCAGTTGCACTTAGTAGGATACTGAGGCATGGAATTAGACATTGATTTGGAGAAGGTATTCATACTACTTTGAATACCTTTCCATGCATTTACAGAATGAAAATAAATTTTAGTAAATCCAAACTAATATAGGGAAAAATCATTTTTTCCTTCTAAGAAATCAAAGAAATGGTTTTAGAGGGCTTAAAGGCACTGTCTGCATTATTCCAACTTTAACATCTCTCCTTTCTCATCTTTTTTCCTCTGTACTTCTCTGCTGCTGAATGTATACAGAAAAATAGGATCCTACATCAATTGTAGATTTTTTTGTAACCTCCTTTTTAAGTTAGTGCTAGTAGATACTTGAATATCAGTCCTAATTTCGCATTTTCAGGTAAGGACCTGTATTTTACCTGGTGTGGGTCACAAGTTCAAGTATGGACACGTCAACTGTACATGTGTAGCAAAGGTTATACATGGTTACAAGAATATGGTTACAAGGAGTTATCATTTAAATGAAACTGGAATGATGTGCCAGGGAAGGATTCTGTTGTAGCCATGATAATGCTATTTGAATGCATTGATGTCAGGAGATATAAGGCTTAATTAAGGCTATAAATAAGGCTTTAAATCATTGGTGAATAATCTAGTGTCTCCTCTAAATCTAACCAGTATTAACCATGATTTTGACCAAATCTACAAGTCAGTTCAAAAAAACAAAACCCTTGAAGGAATGTTGGCCAAATATATATTTTGTTTTGTCAAGAATGTGCTTTTTATTTTAGATGATTATATGAAAAAGATAAATATTTCGATTATTAGATTTTTGTTCAATGTTTCATACATTGATACAATGAATTTTAGTCATTTTTCTCCCTCTCCACCCCCATGCACATACTGTTTCTCTCCTCTGTCATTCTCTCCCTCTCCCATTGAGACTCTTCTCTTCTCAACAAGTCCCCCTCCTACTTTCATTGCTTCATTTTGTGTGTTGCTGCTGAGTTTAATTAGTGTTTCTTGCCTAAGTGTGAATGGGAATTTGAAAATTGACTATTCACACATAGATAAAAATAGTCTGTATTTAAATGGAAGTGATTCCAGATGGACCTGGGCACCAAGTCCAAATTTTTCTCAGTAAAGAAATTAAACTGCTCAGTGGTCTAGATGAGAATTCAGGGATCTGGGTCTACTAAGTAAATAAGAAAATTATAGGTATACGTGGGTTCATTTTAACTTAGAAATGTTAATGGGAGATTTTAGTATCATCTTTAATGATCTCCAGATCATCATTCTGGCTTCAAGGAACCTCTCAGCTATGAGCATGGGGCAAAACTTATCTGACAACATCCAGTTCAAAAATTGTATTTTCCTTGAAAGTGTACAAGGGGTTAGTCATGTATCATTACCAGGAGAATATGGCTGTCTACAGTAGGGCAATAACTCAGAGTACTCTCTATAGGAATAAGTTCCCTCTCATTTTTAATTAAACAATTTAATATGTTCCATTGGTGATTTGAGTAGCATAGAATTTGAAGAAAGTCTACATTTATCTCTCTATCTTTCCTCCTGCCCCTTTTCATAGATAGGACAAAATGGAAAGAATAAATAGACCAAAAGTTACATTTATGCCCTGGGAGGAGAGAAAGAAATATAATAACTTACTGTACCATGTAATTCCCAGCACATATATGAAATTTCCAAGAATCTTTCACTCTCTGCTTATTGTAGTCACTTTCCAAATAGCATACAGCACACTGACACACATTTTTTTTTTTTTTTGCCCCTGGCTAGTAGGATCAGGCTGAGGCCTTCCCAGAACAAGTGATTAATGTTATCAGAAGAACATGAGAGATGGGTTTGCTATCACTGAGAGGACAACACTCTTAGCTTCATAGAACAATGGCATCCTTAAACTGGGATATGAGCCACCTTATTGCATTCTGGACAAAAAAAAGAAGAGGACCCAAAAGAACAGCTTTAGCATCGCAGTCAGGAAACATGCCAGTAAGACAGTGGCTGGAGTACAGTTGGCAGGATCTGGGAGAACACCAATTGGATCCAATATGTTCATTACACCAGTGGAATTCGGAGCTAGTAGAAGGTCAGAAATGAAGTCAGAACGCAGTAAAAGTGAAGTGTGAAGTGAAGCCAGTATGGTTGCAGAGATCAACCGAAAAAGTCAGGAAACTTGAGAGGTTTGGGTTTTTTGTTTGTTTGTTTGCTTGCTTTGTTTTATTTTTCATTTTTTCAACCAAGTAAAGGAGATTGGAATATATGACAATAGTCTTCAAACTGCAGTTATCAGAACAACAGAGTTTGTTTAAAAACTTGTTATTTTTTACTGAATCAGGAACTATAGGTGGAAAAGCTCAGAAAGTTGTCCTTTAAGAAAAGCTTTGAGGTGAGAGGATGGCTCATTCAGTAGCGTGCTTGCCTTATGGGCCTGTGTCCCAGTATGTGGATCACCAACAACCACATAAAAGCATGTTCTTAAAATTCTAGGGCTAGTGAGGTGGAGAAGAGAACACATGTAGCCAAACTGGTGACCTCTGGGTTCAGTGAAAGACATCGTTTCAAATAATAAGGTATATATAAATTAAAGAAGAAGCTAACTGTTTACCTGTGGTATTTACACACACACACACGTACACACACACATACACACACACACACACACAAACACACACACACACACACACACACAC
>NC_034613.1:143386002-143401573 GCF_900095145.1 Mus pahari
ACACACACACACACACACACACACACACACACACACACACCACTACCACTACCACTACCACCACCACCACACACAGGAGAAACACACATATGAGCATTGCAACAAACAAAAATGACAGTTGAAACTAGAAAAATAAATAGTTTTATATTCTCTTTGACAACCCATGTTATTTTCTCATACAAGAAGTATTATTTCTGAGAAACATTAGTACCACGGAATCACTAGTAAGTGGTATATATTAAGGATAAGTGATAAGGCATTATCTATTCAAGTATAAATGAATAAATAAACAAAAAAGTTTAGATAAATATACTGGGAGTATATTTCTTGGAACTGACTTATCTTTTACAGAAGCCAGATTATATGACTGAGTCATGAACTATAAGAGTCAGTGTCAGCATTTGGAAAATACCTATGTTATGGCTCACCTTAAACGTCACTCAAAGTCATCCTCCTAGGCATGCCCTTCTTTCTGGAGACTCTGGAACCTTTACTATGGAAGAGGTATTTGGAGGAAATGAGAACATTAGATGTGTGATCTTGAAGACAAAGTTCGGGCTCTAACCCCATCTATCTCCCTGCTTCTCAAGTGCCACCATGTGAGCATCAGCAGTGGCTCTGAGCTCTAATATGATGCTTTACCCTAGGCCCAGGGGTGAAAAAAACTAAGTGCGCATCCACTGAAACCTAGGAAAATGTGAGTCAAATTAAACCCTTCCTTCTTAGAAGCTATTTTTCTCAGGGATTTTTTTTATCACAATAATGCAACACTATATTGTAAGGATACTTTCTCCTTAATATATATATTATATATAGTCTTATATATAATATTATATAAAGACTATATATATATATATATATATATAGTCTTTGCTTATGTATATGTATGCCTTTTTGTAATTAGGGTACGAAAATTCTTTATTACCTTATATGGAATTTTTATTGGTGTATAGTCTCAGTATGTAAGGTTGGGTTTCCTATAGACACTTTCTATCAAATAAATTATGTACTTTGGCCATAGTAAACTTCCTCATATTCCATCTTTTAGCCCATCCTCTTCTCTGCCCTCCCAGCTATTCTTCTGTTCCTTAGAGTCCACCTTTACTTTCCTGTTATATGCATCTTAGGTGGACCCAGGATTACTAATTTGAACAAGTGATCTGAGTGACTCCAATTCAAATATTTAGATCCACAATTTTCTAGTCTACTCATAACTAATAATGATTAAAAATGAACAAATTAGGTGTTATTAGATGAAAGACCCTAGCCATCCCAACTGAGATTATTCTAAATCAGCAAGCTCTAGCTCAGATTGACTCTAGTTAAAAACTTTTGGTAAGATGGCTATTATTACTATGTTAATCCTACCAAACCATGAGCATGGTATCTCTTTCCATCTTCTGAAGTCTTCTTTGATTTCTTTCTTCAGAGACTTGAAGTTCTGGTCATACAGATCTTTCACTTGTTTGGTTAGAGTTATGCCAAGATATTTTATATCACTTGTGACTATTGTGAAGGGTATTGTTTCCCTAATTTCTTTCTCAGTGCATCTATCATTTGTATAATGGAAGGCTACTGATTTGTTTGAGTAAACTTTATATCCTTCAGCCACTTTGCTGAAGGTGTTTATCAGCTGTAGAAGTTGTCTGGTAAAATTTGGGGGGGGGGTCACATATGTATACTATCATTTCATTTGCAAATAGTTCATCTTGGCTTATTCCTTTCTAATTTGTATCTCCTTGATCTCCTTTTGTTGTTGCATTGCTCGAGCTAGAACTTCGAGTACTATACTGAACTAACAGGGAGAGAGTGGGCAGCCTTGTCTACTCCCTGATTTTAATAGGATTGGTACTAGTTTCTCTCCTTTTTAATTTAATACTGACTGCTCTATACTGCTTTTATTATGTTTAGGTATGGGCCTTCAATTCCTGATCTCTCCAATACTTTTAACATGAAGATGTGGTGGATTTTGTCACAGGCATTTTCAGCATCTAATGAGATGATCATGTGATTTTTTTTCTTTGAGTTTGTTTATATAGTGGATTGTGTTGGTGGATTTTCATACATTGAACCATCCCCAAATCCTGGAATGAAACCATAGTGAATTATTGTTTTGATGTGTTCTTGGATTCAGTTTGGAAAACTTTTATTGACTATTATTGCGTCAATGTTCATAAGTAAAATTGGTCTGGAGTTCTCTTTGTTGAGTCTTTGTGTGGTTTTTGGTATCAGAGCAACTGTGACTTCATAGAATGAAATACATAGTGTTTCTATTCCTTCTGTTTCTATTTTGTGAAATAGTTTAGAAGTATTGGTTGTATAAAAGGAGTAGCAGAGACAAAGTTTGGAGCTAAGACAAAAGGATGGACTATCCAGAGACTACCCCACCCAGGGATCCATCCCATTATCAGCCACCAAACCCAGACACTATTGCACATGCCAGCAAGATTCTGCTGAAGGGACCCTGATATAGCAGCCTCTTGTGAGGCTATGCCAGTGCCTGGCAAATACAGAAGTGGATGCTCACAGTCAGCTATTGGATGGAACACAGGGTCCCCAATGGAGGAGCTAGAGAAAGTACCCAAGGAGCTGAAGGGGGCTGCAGCCCTATAGGTGGAACAACAATATGAACTAACCAGTATCCCCAGAGCTCGTGTCTGTAGCTGCATATGTAGCAGAAGATGGCGTACTCAGCCATCATTGGGAAGAGAGGCCCCTTGGTCTTGCAAACTTTATATGCCCCATAGATGGGAACGCCAGAGCCAAGAAGTGGGAGTGAGTAGGCAGGGGAGAAGGGCAGGGGGAGGGTATAGGGACATTCTGGATAGCATTTGAAATGTAAATGAAGAAAATATCTAATAAAATAATTTTAAAAAAAGAAGTATTGGTTGTAACTCTTCTTTGAATGTCTGAAAGAATTCCGCACTAAATCCATCTGTCGCTGGTTTATTTTGTTGTTGTTGTTGTTGTTTGGGAGGTTTTTGGATTTTGTTTTTGTGTGTGTGTGTTCATAATTTTCTTTATTATTATTATTATTATTATTATTATTATTATTATTATTATTTTCTTTATTTACATTTCAAATGCTATCCCGAAAGTTCCCTATACCCACCCTGCCCCTGTTCCCCTACCCATTCACTCCCACTACTTGGCCCTGGCTTTCCCCTGTGCTGGGTCATATAAAGTTTTTAAAGACTGCTTCTATTTCCTTAGGGGTTATGGGACTGCTTAGATAGTTTATGCGTTCTTTATTAAATTTTGTATGTGTTATCTGTCTAGAAAACCATCCATTTCATCTAAATTTTCAGTTTTGTTGAGTATAGGCTTTTGTAGTAAGATCTGACGATTTTTTTTTTTAATTTCCTCAGTTTCTGTTGTTATGCCTCCCCTTTCATTTCTGATTTTGTTAATTTGTATACTGTCTTTGTGTGCTTTAGTTAGTTTGGCCAAGGGGTTATCTATCTTGTTGATTTCTTCAAAGAACCAGCTCCTGGTTTCACTGATTGTTTATATCATTTTTTTCTAATTGGTTGATTTCTTCCCTGAGTTTGATTATTTCCTGCCATCTATTCCTCTTGGGTGTATTTGCTTGATTTTGTTCTAGAGCTTTCAGGTGTGCTGTTACATTGCTAGTGTATAATCTCACCTATTTCTTTATAAGTGCATTCAGTGTTATGACTTTTCCTCTTAGCACTGCTTTCATTGTTTTCCATAAGTTTGTGTATGCTGTGTCTTCGTTTTCCTTGAATTATAGAAAGTTTTAATTTCTCTCTTTATTTCTTCCCTGAATGAGTTGTTCAGATTTCATGAGTATGTGGACTTTCTCTTATTCTTGTTGTTATTGAAGTCTAGCCTTAGTCCATAATGATCTGATAGGATGCACATGATTATTTCAAACTTCTTGTAGTTGATGAGGCTTGGTTTGTGACCCATTATATGGTCAATTTTGGAGAAGATACCTGAGGTGCTGAGAAAATGGTACATTGTTTTGTGTAATGTAAAATGTTATGTATATATCTGCTAAATCCATTTAGTTTATAAATTCTATTTGTTTCACTATGTCTCTGTTTAGTTTCTGTTTCAATGACTTTTCTATTGGTGAGAGAAGGATGGTAAAATCTCCCACAATTATTTTGTGGGGTTCAGTGTGTGCTTTAAGCTTTAGTAAAGCATCTCTTAGGAGTGTAGTTGCCCTTACATTTGGGGCATAGATGTTCAGAATTGAGACTTCATCTGGATGATTTTTTTCCTTTGATGAGTGAAGTATCCTTTCCCATCTCTTTTGATAGTCTTTGCTTGAAAGTCTTTATTATTGGATATTCAAATGGATACTCCAGCTTGTTTCATGAGACCATGTGGTTGGAAGACTTTTTTTTTTTACAACCTTTTACTCTGTCTTTGTCACTAGGTGGGTTAGTTGTTGTTGTTGTTGTTGTTGTTGTTGTTGTGTTTCCTTTTTTATGCAGCAAAATGTTCAATCCTGCATGCATATCCAGTCTGTTAGTCTGCTAGTTTTCTAGTTTTTTTTTTTTTTTAACTGCGGAATTGAGTACATTGGTATTGAGAAATATTAAAGACCAATGATTTTTGGTTCCTGTTATTTTTATTTCTGGAGTTGGTATAATGTGCATGATTTTGTTCCTTTGCGGTTTTTGTGAGAAGATTAATTTCTTCCTTTTTCTTAGGTGTAGTTTCCCTCCTTGTGTTGGAGTTTTCCTTCTATTAACCTCTGTAGAGCTGGTTTGGTGGAAAGATACTTTTTAAATTTGGTTTTGTCATGGAATATTTTGGTTTATCCATCTTTGATGATTGAGGGTTTTTCTGGTATAGTAGCCTGAGCTGCCATTTGTCTTCTCTTATGGTCTGGATGACATCTGTCGAGGATCTTCTCTGGGTTTTAGAGTCTCTGGTGAGAAGTCTGGTGTAATTCTGATAAGTCTGCCTTTTTCTTACTAGGGCTCTTCTCCTTCCTTCTTTTAGTAGTCTTTCTTTGTTCTATGCATGTAGTATTTTGATTATCATGTTATGGAGGGATTTTTCTTTTCTGTTCCAGTCTATTTGGCATTCTATAGGCTTCTTATATTTTTATGGCCATCTCTTTCTTTAAATTAGGGATGTTTTCTTCTATGATTTTATTGAAGATATTTTCTGGCCCATTGAGATGGGAATATTTGCTCTCTTTTATTCCTATTGGTCTTAGATTTGGTCTCTTCAATGTGTCCTGAATTTCCAGGATGTTTTGGGTTAGGAGCTTTTTATGCTTTGTACTTTCTTTGATCCGTTTGTCAATATCTTCTATGGTGTCTTCTATGCTTGAAATTCTCTCTTCTACCTCTTGTATTCTGTTGGTGATGTTTGCATCTGCACCTCCTGGTCTCTTTCCTAGGTTTTCCATCTCCAGGGCTGCCTACATTTGTGATTTCTTTATTGTTTCTACTTCCACTTTTATGTCTCGGACAGATTTGTTCAGTTCCTTCACCTGTTTGTGTTTTCCTGTATGTCTTTAAGGAATTTGTTTCCACTTTAAGGGCTTGTACCTGTTTGCTTGTTTTCCTGTATTTCTTTAAGTTTTTTATAACCTCCTTAAATGCCTCTATTATTTCCATGAAAAAGGATTTTAGGGGAGCATCATGCTTTTCAGATGGGTTTGGGGATCCAGGTTTTACTGTGGTGGAGGACTGGGTTCTGATGTTGCCCAGTGGCATTGGTTTCTGTTGCTTATGTTCTTATGCTTGCCTCTCACCATCTGGTTATCTCTGGTGTTAATTGGCCTGAAAGTCTCTGTTAGGAGTTTGCCTCCTTGGAGGTAAGTAGAGCTCTGTGATCTGGATTAGAGTAGGCCTCCTGGGATGTGGGGGAGGGGCTGGCATTCTGATCTGTCCTTGGCAGAGGTATAGATAGGAAGGGAGATTGGGATTACACAGAGGGTATCTGGACCCTGTGGGGTTACAGCTGGGGAGGTTATTTGAGTGGGGATCTCACCTCTGTCCCTGGTTGCTGCAGATCTCCTGGGAGGCTTGCAGGCTGTAGGCCAATTCTAGATTCTTAAACCCAAGATAGCCAGTGTACACATGCAAGGTTCCTAGGTGTAAGAACTAATTTGTACCACCTTTATTCAGATAATTATGCATATGGAAACAGATAACCTTCTAAACCACTTCAATAACTATTATCTATATGAAATTCTGTGTAAAATCATTCTGAAAATGTTTTCTTTTGTCAGAGAATCCTCAAGATCCAGACAAACCTCACTGTTACTTTGCATCTTCTCCTTGTTTTCTATCCTTTACATGCTATCAAATGTGAAGGAGACAAGTGATTCTCTTCTCTATATTTTCTCAGTTTAGATCTATTTCCTTTTCCTACTAAAAAATAAATCATTTCCTTTCTAAATATCCACAAATTCCTACATTAGTCACAAATGAAAGAAAATTACATCCTTGTATAACCTCCTATGTACAGGCAATAAAACCTGATCCCCCTATTTTATTGTTCTAAATGGGAGTCAACAAGTGTTTACTGTAAGATAATCTTAGAAAGAATATGGAAGAGGACAAGATCCATAAATGCCCACAGAACAAGAGAAACATTTCATACAATTTGGGTGGGGATGGGGTGGGGAAGAAAATCCAAAGAACACAGCAATGCTGGTTTTCTGTAACAGGTAACATGGCCAAATTAGAAGTGAAAAATTCTTGTATATGGGCTTTTGGTTGTGTGAGGCCTCAGTAGCATCTATAAGGTTCATAAAGCAAGTTTTATCCTCGTTAGCTTTTGTGAGAAGTAATAAATAACACAGTTGTTTAAAAAAAAAACTAGTTTGTGAGCATCTCGATTTATGAGGTGTATTGGTTTCTCTGCTTAAGCCAGATCTTGACTGTATTTTATGGAGAAAGTCATTTCATTTCACACATTATGTGTATCCTTTCTTTCTTGAGACTTTGTAAAAAAAAAAAAAAAAAAACAAATTAGATTTGTGTTTCTATGAGCAAAAAAGAAAAGTTTTCTTTTTCTTACTTTTGGACTCTTTGGCAAGACAAATGCCAATCTAGAAATGGCATTTTTCTCCCCTATTACCTACTCCAACTTCTTCAGCCTGCTTTTTATCTATTACGTGATTATTTAACCTTCAGAATATTTTTCTAACTACATGACATATCTGATAGTCTGTACCTCTCTCTAGGCATTCAAAATAATGTTTAATTATTTCATTTTCTCAAACACATAACAAGCCTTCATAAGATAAATGCTATATAGAATAGACAAATACTATCCAACTGTCTCCGCATACTTGGAAATGAATTAGAAACTGGAGATGATAATAATCTTTAGGAGATTTTTCATCTATGGGCTTTCCAGTGAGAAACCTCTGTATACTTGGCAGAAACTAGAGCTGATGGGGAACAAGGCAACCTATTTTAGCTGTGAAATATGTCCTTTATATACTCTGGCGAAACCTCTGATTAGATGAGGTAGGACATGCCCTTTGTTGATAGGGTAGATTGAAGAGGGATTTTTTTTGTTATCTTTCATTGCTTTATTTCAAAGACATTGAAACCATAAAATGCACAGACACACAAACACACACACACACACACACACACACACACATACACACATGCACATTTATATGGACACAAACATGCTTAGACATTATCAGATCAAATGTTGTTAGGGTTTTAATCTAAATATTCCCAAAAGTTTGTGTGTGTGTACAGAAGTTGTGGAACCTTTAGGAGGTGTGGCCTTAGTAAGGATTGATTACTGGAGGCAAGTCATTTAGCATCCCAGGCCAACCCTGATTTTGGTCCAATCCATGCCTTTCTGACCCACCAAAATGTTAAACAGCTGCTTTACACATCTATCAGTATAAACTCAGCCACCTCAGCCACTGTGCCTTACACAGTGGACTATAACTTCTGAAACTATGAGCCCAAATAAACCTCTTTACACTTAACTTCCTTTTATCAGGTTCTTTGTCATGGTGATTGTAACTAATACTACAGGATTTATAAGACCAATGGCTATAGGGAACTTTGGGGATAGCATTTAAAATGTAAATGAAGTAAATACCTAATAAAAATTGGAAAAAAAAAAGAAAAAAAAAAGAAATCTCATCTGCCTGCAACTGTCCTTTTGTGACTCTCTGGTGACTGCCAGCTGTGGTTAGGAAGTCTTGGTTCTTTTAAACATTAGCTTCTCTATAAGGCTGCTCCAAAACTCCTTACAGAAAATGGAAACCATTACAGAAACCCATAACTGGACACAGCACAGAGATCAACAGCCTAAATGGATACATCTGCAGCACAGCTTCTGCATCTATAGCTCAGGGAACATTGCAGAGCATGGGGCAGAAAGATTGTAAGGACCAAATCCAGAGAGATCCTCTGTGAAACCTTTTCTCCTAGAAATGACTAAATAGAACAAGATAAAAATAAAACCAGTATCAATAGACTTGCTGATGCAGAAGTTGGGGGAGGGGGTCTCAACCCCTAGATAAAAAACTAAGAGAGGGAGAACTAGGTCTCCCAGGGACTAAGCTCCCTCGAGCAGATATCCATAAAAACTCCTGAGCCATACACATACAAAACACAAAAACAGACTCAGAAAAAAAAAGACCAATGGTTTAACCACTGTACTACGGAACCCTCACACTACAACAGGATCATATAAGAGATAATCTTAATCTTAATCTTAATCTTAATCTAAACTTGAGGGAGTAAGAGGGTATAAGAGAGTTTGAAGGGAGAAAAAAAAGAGGCAAGTGTGTAATTATATTTTAATTAAAAACATACAAAACTAAAGAAACTGTTACCTCCACCACTGATCTATTATTCACATACAATCAAAATTAATATTGTGCTGTGTTTTAATCAGTAAGAACTACTTTATATGTGTGCATAAAGCCTTGTTTCCTCAATCTCAGATGATACATTTTACAATGTGCCTGTCTTTTCATATAGAACTTCGAATTAGCTGGCAATGCCAGAAATAATTTTCTAGGAGTACAAAAAGAAAATAGTGATGGGATAAATTTTGGTTCCACCTTATTTAATAGTGCTGTAACTTTTAATAGCTATATATTTCTATGTTTTCCTCTATAATAGTGGTACTCAAACCTCTTAATGATGTGACTCTTTTACAGTTACTCATGTTGTTGTGACCCCCAAACTTAAAATTATCTTTATTGCTATTCCATTGCTGTCATTTTGCTACTGTTATGGATCATAATGCAAATAACTGATATGCCAGGGTATCTGATATATGACCTCTGTGAAGAGGTCATTCTACCCATCCAAAGGAATCATGACCCACAGGTTGAATACTGCTGTTCTATATGATGACCATTTGGAGGATCACTAGTCACATGCATTGCTGGGGAGATAAATGTAACAGTCATTCAAAAGCATATTACCTACTTGATAATAAGTACCTGTTAAATACTGATTTTAGTAGAATAGATTTCTTCAAAATCTATTAGTTTTCATCTTCCATATACTATTTCCTTCTCCCAAACTGGAAGCACAGATCTTGAGTCAAAAAGGAGAAAGGAGACTCTAATGACATTGTGGTCTGTAGTTGTAGACTTCTTTCATGCTTTTAACCTTGTGTTTGTTTTTATTGGTTGAAGTTGCCCTCATGAGCCTACTCAAAACTGCTATGCTTTTCTATTACTATTAATCAGGGCAACACATGTTAATTAAGTGCTTTGCTGTTTTTGCCCATGATTTGTTGGAGTACTTCTCATGAATGTGTTTGATCAAAATAGAAAAGTAATTAAATGGAGAACAGTAGTAGTAACACATGCCTGGCATCATTTATTAAATAAAAAGGTTCTTAGGATGAGAATGTGATCACTTCTCCTTAAGCCATCTGCCAATCGTAGCTAATGGTAAGTCATCTGAATACTATTACCTCTAAATCATAGATTCACTGTTATTTCCTTAAATAGTCCTGAAGAGAAATATAATTTTATATTTATATTAAAAATAACAGCAGCTGTAAAAGGAAAGATGAGAATGGCATAATCTTTTCTTTATTCCTAATCATAGAAAATCAATAAAACTCTCTAGTCAGAAATCCAGGATTTATCTTTAAAATATCAGAAATATGATTTTATAAGATAGACTTCTCAGCAAATATCAATGCATATTTGAAAAGTGGAAAATAACCCATTTTAAGAAAAATGAATAAAACAACATTATATCTTCCTTAGGTAACTTGTTTTCCTGACTAATGGATTCAGAACAAGTTGGAAGGCAACACTAAAGGTCATCCGAAGTAACCCTCATTTTTCTAAACAAGGTTATAAAAACTCGTTCTATAATTTTCAATAATTCACACAAAATGATGACCATTATTCAAGTACTAAGATTAATACAGTTATGCTGATGGATCTGTACAATGAAGGTCATCATCTCCTACTCTCAGAGATATTAATATACTTTTGGATTTCAATATTTTAATGCCAATGAGTTATAATTTTTGGAGTCAATTTAAGGACATTTAGACAGTAATCATAAATTATATTTTGAACAAGGGTACAAAGACACAAATAAATTGATACTGTTGTCAGGAAATAGAGAGTTAAATAATTCAGCTTTAGACTATTTTGATAACAATAATATATCTAACCATAACAATGGAGCTCATTTTTTTCACCCTTGAAATTTATTACTAATGTTGAGGATATTTCTTAGGTCCATTATTTTACCTTTTATATATAAAAAAGTGCAAGAAAAGGTCCTTTTTTGAAAAAAACATTGGACCAAAATGAAAAGGTAGCATTGCCATAAGCAAACATGAAATAAAGTAAATGGGAAAGACAAATCTTGACTTAAAATGAAAACTAAAAAGTTAATTTAGGAAGCACTTTGATTTCTGAAAAGTAGCTTTCAAAATATCAATGGTTGTGACTTTCCTGATTATAAGTTTTTGTGCTGGTATTAATCCTTCAAATCAAATCATACAGTAAAAGTGTATTGACCTTGAAATTATATTAATGTTTAAAAATCAGATTTCTATAAAGTTGAGTGAACAAGAAATTAAAAATAATTTTGCTCTCCATCTTATTAAAAAATTACATAAGTACAGTTTCCACATATTCCGTACTGAATTTTCGTAATAGGTGATAGTGTGATAAAATTGAAAATAGTTCTAAAAACAGCCACTTTTTCAAAATTATACCTATGGAACACTTATCTTGTTTAATGGTACTAGTAAAAAATTGGTTTATATCAAATGTGTTTTGAGAATACATCCAAAGAAAGTTATCTATTTGGAGAGAGACTTCACCTAAACAATTTAAGAAATTTGTGTAAGTATATTTAACCAAACATCAACCTATTCATTTGTCCATGGATCACAATTTTCTAACTCCATTTAACATCCTCTCATACTTTAGGAAACTCTTATTTTGGAAAATTCTCTAAAACATTCATATAGCTGCAATCCCAGATCCAATAGCAGTGTTGGCAGTGAAACGCAGATACCATGACTACATGATAGATGGTCATTTTCTATTATATACATATATTCAATACCTTCACTCAAGAATCAAGAAGTTCCAATTTCTTCCTCATCCAAGGTCCTTTTCTCATGTCAAGAAAACAGAGCAGAGCCAAAAATATCATGGCACAAATTTTGTAATCAATGCCTAAAAGGCTGAAGCAGCAGGTGTGTCATGAATTTGAGTCTGCTTGGGCTACATAATGAGATAGCAAGACTCTGTTGTCAGTGGAGCGTAGAGAAGGGAAGGAAAGGAAAAAAGGAGGGAAGAAGGAGGGAGGAAAGTAGGGAGGGAGGGAGGGAGGAGGAAAATATAACAACAGGAAAGATTTCTTTGACATCTTCCCTGATTCAAGTCAACCTAAAACTGGTACACCACAGCACTGTTGTATTCTCTTGCCTTAGAACACATGGATATTTGGATGATTATGAACAGATTCGAGTTCATCAGCTGACACATTTAAGAAAGAAAGTTCTGCCTTGCCAATTTCTATTCCCATTCCTGTTAATTCTAAATTCCTTCAATAACCTTGAGGTAAAGGTTTTCTGTCTTAACACTAATGCTTCTTGAAGGTCATTTATGTCACACTTCAGGAATCTTTTCTCATTAACTGAGGAACCATGAGGGAGTAAAAAATCTCTATCCTTATGGGAATGGAAATAGAATATATGTTGAGAACACTGGATGCTTATCTCAAGTTGTCCTAATGTCTTTAATTTAATTGTACACAGTATTGTGTGTCTCCAACATAATCTACAGCTAATTTGGAGAGTTTTTCCCCCCCAGTAATAGCAAATTATTTGCTCACCTACTGAACCAGTCATGTGTTGTTTAAAAATCAAGACCATCACATATTTCTTTTTAAACATAACATTTGTATTGATTATTTGGACATTTCATATAATGCACCCTGATCACCCTTACTTCCAAATCTTCCAAGGTCTGCCCCCTACCCTGTGATCTCTGTCCTGAAAACAACTTTTCACAAAAGTCTAATTTGTGGTGCCCATATAGTCACTGGAGTATGGTCAATCTCCCAGCAGGCAGTGCCTTAATGAAAACTGAGTCCTACTTCCATTACCCAGTTGCTTTCTTTTGTCTTGTTTTTCTTAATATTCTCAGATATTTAAAGATTAGATAGCATTTCTGTGTGACAATATAGCCCTCCTCATATTGTGGTTTATTCCTACCACTTTGAGAGTGAGAGAAAGAAACAAAGACCATCCAATTTGAGATGGACCACATTTTAATATGATCTCCTTGTTATCGGTATAGCCATAAAATTAGGGAAACAATAATATGTTTATGTTACAAAGCAGTAATGTATTTGGTGACGGGAGCTAAAATAAAGCATTCTATTTTGTTTTGGCACATACATCAATATTAATGTATTAGATATGTGTGGCTTTACAATGGGGAGATAGAAACAAATCTGAAGATTTTTTTAAATTATTAGATTTAAATTATTAGATGTTTTCTTCATTTACATTTCAAATGCTATCCCGAATGTCCCCTATACCCTCCCCCCAACCCTGCTCCCATGCCCACCCACTCCCACTTCTTGGCCCTGGCATTCCCCTGTATGGGGCATATAAAGTTTGCAAGACCAAGGGGACTCTCTTCCCAATAATGGCTGACTAGGCCTTCTTCTGCTACATATGCAGCTAGAGACATGAGTTCTGGAGGTATTGATTAGTTCATATTGTTGTTCCACCTATAGGGTTGCAGACCTCTTCAGTTCCTTGGGTAATTTCTCTAGCTCCTCCATTGGAGGCCCTGTGTTCCATCCAATAGCTGACTGGGAGCATTCATTTCTGTATTTTCCAGGCACCGGCATAGCCTCATAAGAGACAGCTATATCAGTGTCCTTTCAGCAAGTTCTTGCTGGCATAGGCAATAGTGTCTGTGTTTGGTGGCTGATTATGGGATGGNCCCCTGGGTGGGGCAGTCTCTGGATNNTCCATCCTTTTGTCTTAGCTCCAAACTTTGTCTCTGCCACTTCTTACATGGGTATTTTATTCCCTGTTTTGGGGAAGAATGAAGTATCTGCAAGTTGGTCTTCCTTGTTGATTTTCTTGTGTTTTGGAGATTGTATCTTGGGTATTCTAGGTTTCTGGTATAATATCCACTTGTCAGTGAGTGCATATCAAGTGAGTTCTTTTGTGATTGGGTTACCTCACTCAGGATGATATCCTCCAGATACATCTATTTGCCTAAGAATTTCATAAATTCATTGTTTTTAATAGCTGAGTAGTACTCCATTGTGTAAATG
The DNA here is from genome assembly GCF_900095145.1 of Mus pahari. Taxonomy (NCBI): domain Eukaryota; kingdom Metazoa; phylum Chordata; class Mammalia; order Rodentia; family Muridae; genus Mus; species Mus pahari. The sequence continues at coordinate 143,399,784 of NC_034613.1, forward strand.
TACCACATTTTCTGTATCCATTCCTTTATTAAGGGGCATCTGGGTTCTTTCCAGCTTCTGGATATTATATATAGAGCAGCTATGAACATAGTGGAGCAGGTGTCCTTATTACCAGTTGGAACATCTTCTGGGTATTATACCTAGAAGAGGTATTGCTGGATCTGCCAGTAGTACTATGTCCAGTTTTCTGAGGAAACACCAGACTGATTTCCAAAGTGGTTGTACAAGCTTGCAATCCCACTAGCAATGAAGGAGTGTTCCTTGTTCTCCACATCCTCGCCAGCATCTGCTGTCCTCAGAATTTTTTATCTTAGCCATTCTGACTGGTGTGACGTAAATCTCAGGGTTGTTTTGATTTGCATTTCCCTGATGATTAAGGATGTTGAACAATTTTTCAAGTGCTTCTCAGCCCTTCAGTATTCCTCAGTTGAGAATTCGTTGTTTAGATCTGTACCCCATTTTTTTTAATGGAGTTATTTGAATTTTTGGATATATTGACTCTTGAGCTCTTTGTATATATTGGCATATTGGATATTAGTCCCCTATCAGATTTAGGATTGGTAAAAAGTCTTTCCCAATCTGTTGGTGGCCTTTTTGTCTTAGTGAGATTATGTTTTGCCCTACAGAAGCTTTGAAATTTTATGATGTCACATTTGTCAATTCTTGATCTTACAGCACAGGCCATTGCTGTTCTGTTAAGGAAATTTTCCCCTGTGCCCATTTCTTCAAGGCTTTTCCCATTTTCTCCTCTTTATATTTCAGTGTCTCTGGTTTTATATGGAGTTCTTTGATCCACTTAGACTTGAGCTTTGTACAAGGAGATAAGAATGGATCAATTTGCATTCTTCTACATGCTAAGTGCCAGTTGTGCCAGCACCATTTGTTGAAAATGTTGTCTTTTTTCCACTGGAAGGTTTTAGCTCCTTTGTCAAAGATCAAGTAACCTTAGGTGTGGGTTCATTTTTGGGTTTTCAATTCTGTTCCATTGATCTGCTTGTCTGTCATTGTACCAGTACCATGCAGTTTTTATCAGAATTGCTCTGTAGTCTAGCTTAAGGTTAGGAATGGTGATTCCCCCAGAGGTTCTTTTATTGTTAAGAATAGTTTTTGCTATCCTAGGTTTTTTATTATTCCAGATGAATTTACAAATTGCCCTTTCTAACTCAGTGAAGAATTGAGTTGGAATTTTTATGGGGATTGCATTGAATCTGTAGACTGCTATTGGCAGGATAGCCATTTTTACTATATTAATCCTGCCAATCCATGAGCATGGGAGATTTTTCCATCTTCTGAGATCTTCTTCAATATTGTTCTTCAGAGATTTAAAGTTTTTGTCAAACAGATCTTTCACCACCTTAGTTAGAGTCACACCAAGTTATTTTATATTTTTTGTGACTATTGTGAAGGGTGTTGTTTCCCTAATTTCTTTCTCACCCAGTTTATCCTCTGTGTAGANAAAGGCCACTGATTTGTTTGAGTTAATTTTTATCCAGCTACTGCACTGAAGCTGTTTATCAGATTTAGGTGTTCTCTGGTGGAATTTTTAGGGTCACTTATATACATTATCATATCATCTGCAAATAGTGATATTTTGACTTCTTCTTTCCAATTTGTATCCCTTTGATCTCCTTTAGTTGTCGAATTGCTCTGGCTAGGACTTCAAGTACAATGTTGAATAGGTAGGGAGAAAATGGGCAGCCTTGTCTAGTCCCTGATTTTAGTGGGATTGCCTCCAGCTTCTCTTCATTTACTTTGATGTTGGCTACTGGTTTGCTGTATATTGCTTTTAT
>NC_034613.1:143403915-143441706 GCF_900095145.1 Mus pahari
ATTAGCCTCAGTCCGTGGTGATCTGATAGGATACATGGGATAATTTCAATATTTTTCTATCTGTCAAGGCCTGTTTTGTGACCGATTACATGGTCACATTTGGAGGAGGTGCCATGAGGTGCTGAGAAGAAGGTATATCCTTTTATTTTAGGATAAAATGTTCTGTAGATATCTGTTAAATCCATTTGTTTCATTAACTTCTGTTAGTGTTCATGTATCTCTGTTTAGTTTCTGTTTCCAGGCTCTGTTCATTGGTGAGAATGGGATATTGAAGTCTCCCACTATTATTGTGTGAAGTGCAATATGTGCTTTGAGTTTTACTAAAGTTTCTTTAATGAATGTGGCTGCCCTTGCATTTGGAGCACAGATATTTAGAATTGAGAGTTCCTCTTGGTAGATTTTACCTTTGATGAGTATGAAGTGCCCCTCCTTGTCTTTTTTGATAAATTTGGGTGGGAAGTCAATTTTATTTGATATTTGAATGGCTACTCCAGCTTGTTCCTTTGGACCATCTTCTTGAAAAGTTGTTTTCCAGCCTTTTACTCTGAGGTAGTGTCTGTCTTTGTCCCTGAGGTGGGTTTCCTGTAAGTAGCAAAATGTGGGTCCTGTTTGTATAGCCAGTCTGTTGGTCTATATCTTTTTATTGGGGAATTGAGTCCATTGATGTTAAGAGAAATCAAAGAAAGGTAATTTTTGCTTCCTGTCATTTTTGTTGTTAAAGTTGGGATTCTGTTCTTGTGGCTGTCTTCTTTTGGTTTTGTTGAGGGATTATTTTCTTCCTTTTTCTAGGGTGTAGTTTCTTAGTGTTGGTGTTTTCCCTTCATTATCCTTCATTATCCTTTGAAGGGCTGGATTTGTGGAAAAAATATTGTGTGAATTTGGTTTTGTCATGGAATACNTTGGTTTCTCCATCTATGGTAATTGAAACTTTTGTTGGTTATAGTAGCCCGGGCTGGCATTTGTGTTCTCTTAGGGTCTGTATAACATCTGTACAGGATCTTCTGGCTTTCAGAGTCTCTGGTGAGAAGTCTGGAGTAATTCTAATAGGCCTACCTTTATATTTTACTTGACCTTTTTCTCTTACTGCTTTTAATATTCCGTCTTTATTTAGTGCATTTGTTGTTCTGATTATTATGTGTTGGGGGGAATTTCTTTTCTGGTCCAGTCTATTTGTAGTTCTGTAGGCTTCTTGTATGTTCATGGGCATCTCTTTCTTTAGGTTTGGGAAGTTTTCTTCTATAATTTTGTTGAAGATATCTGCTGGCCCTTTTAGTTAAAAATCTTCATTCTCATCTATTCCTATTATCCATAGATTTGGTCTTCTCATTGTGTCCTGGATTTCCTGGATGTTTTGAGTTAGGATCTTTTTGCATTTTGCATTTTCTTTGATTGTTGTGTCCATGTCCTCTATGGAATCTTCTGTACCTGAGATTCTCTCTCCCATCTCTTATACTCTGTTGCTGATGCTCACATTTATGGTTCCTGATTTCTTTCCTAGGTTTTCTATGTCAAGAGTTGTCTCCCTTTGGGTTTTCTTTATTGTTTCTACTTCCATTTTCAGATCCTTAATGGTTTTGTTCAATTACATCCCCAGTTTGGTTTTGTTTTCCTGTAATTCGTTAAGGGATTTTTGAGTTTCTTCTAGCTGTTTAGCTGTGTTTGCCTGTAATTTATTAAGGGATTTTTGTGTTTCTTCTACCTATTTAGTAGTGTTTGCCTATAGATCTTTAAGGACATCTACCTGTTTAGCAGTGGTCTCCTGTAATTCCTTGAGGTATTTTTGTGCTTCCTCTTTAAGGGCTTCTACTTTTTTGGCATTGTTCTCCTGTATTTCTTTGAGTGAGTTATTAATGTCCTTCTTCAAATCTTCTACCACCATCATGAGATATGATGTTAAATCCATATCTTGCTTTTCGGCTGTGTTAGGGTATCTAGGACTCACTGTGCTGGGAGTACTGGGTTCTGATGGTGCCCAGTGTTCTTGGTTTCTGTTAGTAAGATTCTTATGTTTGCCTTTCGCCATCTGGAAATCTCTGGTGTTAATGTTCAAGCTATCTCTGGCTGGAGTTTGATCCTCCTGTGATTCTGTTAGCCTCTGTCAGCACTCCTGGTAGTCCAACTCTCCCCTGTGTCCCTGTGGTCACAGCACTCTCTGCAGGCAAGCTCTCCTCTCACAAGGCAGGTGTTCAGAAGTCTGGAGCTCTGATCCTCCTTCTGAGTCCTGGGGTCAGAGCCCTCCCTGTAGGCCAACTCTCCTCCCATGATCCTGAGGACCCATGATCCCAAGGACCTTCAGTGTGGAGATTCCTCTGGAGTGCTCAGGGGCCTCCACCGGGTTTATGAAGAGATATGGCAGGGGTGAAATCTGAAGATTTTAGAACTTTTTTAAAATGTAATGAGTCAATCTGTAACCTAGTAACCTAACAGTCTTCTTTCACACCAGAAACTGACAACTGAAGCTAGGATTAAAGCTTAGAATCATTCAGAATTATAAAGGGGATGCATGGCAGCAAAACACCCATCCTAGTTAAACCATTAATATGCAAAACAGAGATCAAAACAAACCTTAACTTCAACCTTCTTGGACACTTCCAACAAATTTCTCTCCAGCTAGATTCTTGAGACCAAGGAAGGAATGATAATCAAGTTTCTAATATGCCCTTGATATAAAGAAAGTGTGAATTTCCTTGGGTTACGAAGAAGTGGTGTATGAGATTATACGCTAATCTTATTCAATTAGAGTTTGATTTCTTTTACTGTGCATTTTGAAGTGTTGTATCTTAGCTTTCTCTGAGGAGACTTACCAGAGAAGCTCATTACACTACACTACACTACACTACACACACACACACACACACTCCCAATGAGAAAAAAGGATTAATCTTTATTATGCTCATTCAGTCTTAGAGCTGATGGGAGCCCAGACATAAAGAGAGCTACACATGGAGAGTTGAAATTCTGGACTACTTGCTCATTGATACACACCCAGACTCCATTTTTTTTTTCAGATTCAATGGATATTCACTCACTAGTTTCCCTCATTTTGTCATTCTTTAGTCCTAAGCATTGTCATTTTAAAACAGAATACGTGGATACATAGACACCCTGAAGACCTATCTTAGTAATAAATATAGATATATTAACAATAAATAAAGAAATAAAATATTAAATATAAATAAGTAAAGATATATCAAAGTAATAAATATCTTTCTCATACTCTGATAGAGTATAATTATAAATTAAATCAATCAATGATGTTTGGAGGGAGGAAGGGGTATCATTATCTAACTGTCCTAGAGTCTATTAAACAGTATTATTAGCTTTTAATTGGTTTACATTTGTACATTTGTGAATGGTGGACATCTGTATATGCTGAAATCAGCAGTTTGTGTGGAGACTTTCAATTTTCCCATTAATGTATAGTTCATTTAGGGAGAATGGAGACTGTGATATTTATTGCACAGAACATATTTGGTTTTTGCCTGAGGACCTTTAGATGCTTAATTTAAAGTAATATCTCAGTGATGGGATTCTTGGTTCTCAAAATATAGAAGAACATGAGGCAAAGAGGTTTGGGGTTCACTCACACCATCCAGACAACTGGCACTTCTAACTTTGTTAAGAACAAAGATTTCACGAAGTAGAAGTTTCTTAGCAGTTTGAAAACAATTTTTTTCATGCCAGTGACAGGACATTAGAATATTAAATTCTGACATTTTTGATACACTAGCTGCTAAATGAAGACATAGGATAATCTAAGTACATCACATAAATGTACAGAATTTCCACAGAGTAAATGAGAATATTTTTAAAAGAAGACAAGTATTTTTAAATTAGGCTAAATTCAAAGAAATATATAGGAGAATTATAGTTATACGCCAATAGATTTGAGAAATCCACATGATTGGAACATTTCTCTAAGAAATTAGACATTATTAAATTTGACCTGAGTCGAGTTAGGAAGGCTTAATAGAGCATTAAACACATTTTTATTCTCAAATTCTCTCTTTCCCCTCATAGGCCATTATAACTAGATAATTCTTAGGCCATCAAATCTTAAAAGTAAAATGATATCCATCTGTCTGGGCAGTTCTAATACTAAGAAAAAGATAAAATTCTAGATTTATTTCTGAGATACTCAACTAGCTCTAAGATGTGAATCAGATAATGATAATGCCCTTACTCCCCAAAAGTTCTTAATAAGTTCCATTAATAAATGTAATGTTAGAGTAAATTTAAAAGATTACATAAGATACAAGATAATGTCAGAAAAATTGTATGCCAGAAAACATTTTTATATCACTATAAAAAGGCATTTGATTCTCTCAAGAGATTTGGGAACCCTGCATTTTTCATTGTTTATGGGTTAAAATTCAGAACTAAACTGTTAAGTAATGAGATGTAAATATGATCACATTGCACTGTATTCACGTATGAAGTGTTCAAGAGTGACAAACTTTTTAGTGGATGCCCTTAAAAAAAAAGTAGGCACATTCCTTGAGACAAAGGGCAAATATTTTACAAAAGGGCAATATAAGTATTTATATTAACAACAGGATCAAAACAATAATCTTCATTGTCAACTCAGTTTTCAGCATTTTCCTGTGCCACATGAAGCAGTCATACTCTTTTCAAAATCTTTGTTACAACACATATCATCACTTTGAATCAAATAAGTAGATTTTTTTTGCCTTAATCCAGTTTGCTCCTTAAACAACTCTGCTATAATTTCTTAAATTATCATATTGCTCACTAACTAAAGATAGATTGTTTCATCTTTTATAGACATATAATGTTTTTGCCCCATGTCATTTTCCGGATGTTTCTCTGAAACCATGCTGACACATTGGTTCTCTCTTGTCTTGACATGTCGACTATAATTATCTTCTATGTGTCAAATAAATCAAACAGAAGAGAGTTAAAAGATCTAACCTTATCTTCTCCTACGGCTTTCTACCTTCCGTAGTTTCAGAAATAGCAGCATCCTTCATTTTCCAAAGCAGGATTTACATTTTTGATCTGCTGTTCTTTGAATTCCCATTAGAAGTAGAGGTATGGTGGTGACTGGTTTAGAAGCAAAGCTACTAGCACCACTGCAACAGGAGTGGACAATCACAGTTTCTCATTTACAAAAAGAGACAGTTAACTGATAAATTAACCAAAGAGCATACATAGCAGGCTCAACATATACAAAGGTGGTACAAAATTCTAATAAGAAATATATTAAGTACAATGCTGAATAAGTAAAGCGGGGGGGGTAGAGTTGACCTTGAAAACTTCAGTTTTCTTGGGATGCCATTCTTAAAAACTGTGATAAGTTGAATTTTAATACATTCTTCACTGGCTCTACAATCTTAGGAAATTGGAGAGAAGTTATAGTTAAACACTGGATAAAATTATTTCATGTGCTATGTTTGTGCTAATAGCTGATGATGCTATTTAGTCTAGTGAAGCACAGACTACAGAACATCATTTTGTAAGCAAAACTGGTAAATTATATGATGGTCACCACAATAAAGATTCCAGAAATTAATCTGTATATGTACGCATTTAGGCAAAGGCATCAAAATCATACACTGGAGATAGTGTTTCAATAAAAGATGCTGAGAGTAGCTGGGTGTGGTGGTGCACGCCTTTAATCCCAGCACTAGGGAGGCAGAGGCAGGCGGATTTCTGAGTTCAAGGCCAGCCTGGTCTACAAAGTGAGTTCCAGGACAGCCAGGGCTACACAGAGAAACCCTGTCTTGAAAAAACAAAAACAAACAAAAAACAAGTAAACAAACAAAAAAAGATGCTGAGAGAATTAGGTAAGTTCAGAAGTGTAAAACTTATTCCTCCTCTTAACATACAAAAATATCAACTAAAAAGTATGTCAAATACATAAATATTAAGATCTAAAGCTATGAAATTACTGTAAGAAAATATACAGGAAAATTATAAGACAAATGGGCATTTTTTAATTTTGTGAGTACATATTATATATATTCACATATTTGTGCTTGTAGAGGATGTGTGTGTGTGCGTGTTTATTTATGTAGGATGCATACATATGTGTTCACATATATGAAAGCTAGAGAATGACCTCAGGTATTATTGTACTTGTGCCATTCACCTTGTTTATTGAGACAGGTTCTCTTTTATTGACCTGGAGATCCTCACCTACACTAAGCTGGTTTGTCAGAGAGCCCATGACTCTGACTCTCTATTTCCAGTGTTGAAATTACAGGTGTGTACTACCATATGTGGCCTTTATTCAGGGATCCTGGAGAAAGAACTTGTGTCTCATTATTACATGGTGTTCCAGTTTCCTCTCTATTTCTATTCCTAAGTTCTCACACATGAACTTAGGGGAAGGATGGATTTATTTCACTTTCATTCCATCATTGAAGGAAGTATGAGCATGAATCCAAAGCAGGAGCCTGAAATAAAAAGCATGTGTGCTGGCTTACTCTTACTTAGTTATCTTTCCTCTATAGTTCATGACCACAGGCCTAGGGATGGTGCAAACTACAGTGAATTGGGATCTCCTACACCAATTAACAATCAAGACAACCCACCCCCATAGACATACCCAAAAGACAGTCTGATCTAGGTAATTTGACAAATGAGATTCTCATTCAGATGACTCTTGGCATCTTTTGTTAACAATTGACCCTAACTAGAACATATGGCAAGCACTTTACCAACTGAGCTCTCTTCCTAGCTTCCCAAAGATTTTCGTAAGAACCTAAACCCACCAGTCACAAAAGTATGACAATTAACAGTTTAGTTTTATCGAAATATATCTGCCAAACCATTTTCCCTACAGGCCATACTACTATACATTCCTATAAGCAGTATATGATTGATTCTGCTTGGTGTCTTTACATCCTTGCCAGCATCTGAAAGGAGACTTTTTAAAAAAACTTTTCAGTCAATTTCATCTCCATGTACTGTACTTTTAATCTGATTCTCTCAATTAAACCATTGCTGACTTTTTTTAGGAGAACTGGATGAAGGTTTTTTGTTTGTTTGTTTGTTTGTTTGTTTTTGGTGATTTTATAATTTTCAGCACTATTCACACCTAACTTCAAACTACAAGGTGTCTGTAGCACACTATATCCACTCCCTCCCATTCTACCACCTATATGACAATAAAAATGTCTTCAGGGATTGCTCAACATCCCCTGGGATGGGGGATGATTGGTCCATTAAAAACCTCTGTAATCCATCCTGACATTCTACTTCTACATAAAACAGGAGCACCAATGCTCATTTATCTCCTTTAGGCTTTCTCCTTTATTGAAAATTCTCTTAATACCCCACTCTCCTACTCTTTTCTAACCAAATCCCCCAACTCATCATTCAGATCTGTAAGATCATAAAAGCTGCTCTGATGACTTACTGGACTAAGACCAAACTGAAATTGCTTTCATATGCTCTAGTACAGGCTATTAACTCTCAAATTTCCTTCATTATCAAATGTACCAACCTCAACTTATTTGTTGGATCCTCACTCCAGGGGAGAAACAAATCGAGAATATTTATAAAAATGAGTTAAAAAAAAAAACACCTGAGTTATAGTCTTCAAAAAGTGGGGCTGAGGCAGATTAGAAAAAACTCTTTTTAAAACAGATAATGCTGCAAGTTGGGAAAAAAATATATAATTCTAGTTGCTGTACCTTCAGAATTCTACAGACATTTAACATCACTTCAAGTATATGTCAAAACACTAATCTCCCACTTCTCGGTCTATTAAAATACTTCACATCCTCCAAAGCTCAGATCAAGCTATCTTCTGTAACACCTTCTGCAATCCTCCCAGCCAAAACCAAATAATCCTTCCCCAGTCTTTGCCAACCTTTATCTCCACCTTGATCATTACTAGGACTCATATCTTTCAGTTCATGCTTTGATTATGTGTGCATCTGTCCCTATCCTAAGATAGCTAGCTTCTTGGACTGTATTTAACAATGACTTTAAGACCAGGGAAAAACTGACTGTAGAGGAATACTGTGGCTACTCAGAAATCAGAATGGGTGAAAGGTGGAGAAGCTGCTGGAAGTAGCAAAACAATGAAAGAAACATGGATTTTTCAAGTGAGAATTTTTAAGGACCTTTGGGTCTAATTTCTCTTTCAAATTTGGATCCAAGCAATCTTTGGGACAAGGTTAAAAACCTGTTGACTATGAAATCCGGGCAGTGGACTTTTTTTTTTTTTTGCTATTTATTTTATGAGATTATAATTTCTCCCTTCTCTTTTCTCCCTCCAAATTCTCACATATATCCCTTCCTGATCTTAAAATTCATGGTCTCTTTTTTCACAGTGTTATTGCATGCTGTACTGCCTGGTTTTGACAAGCTAGATTCATCAGCAAAAAAGGAGCTTCAGTTGAGGAAATGGTTCCATAAGATACAGCTGCAAGGTATTTTCTCAATTAGTGATCATTCGGTGAGAATCTAACCCATCACAAGTAGTGCCATCCCTGAGCTGGTAGTCCTGAATTCTACAAGAAAGCTAGACATTTAAAGCAAGCCAGGGAGCTGCACCTCCATGGCTCCTGCATCAGCTCCTGCCTTGAGGATCCTTCCTGGTTTAAATTCCTGTCTTCAGGACTTCATTCAATAATGAACAGCAATATGGAAATGTAACCCAAATAAAACTTTTTCTTCTCAACTTATTTTTTGTTCATGGTGTTTTGTCACAGCAATGAAAATTCTAGCTAAGACACATGTGTTTATGCATTTATATTTCTAAATATAATCTATTGAGTCTATATAATGTAACTTATATGTATGTTTTTATGGTTGAACACTTGGGGCCCTGTGCCAGTGAATATATCTCCAAAAGATTCCAGCACGTAAGGCTCAGGGAACATTTCAGAAGAGAGAGAGGAAAGATTGTAAGAGCCAAAGAATTAGGGAGTTTGCTGTGAAATTGTGTCTTGTAGGAATGTCAGAAGCAGCACACATAAAGTCTTACCAGCAATGGACTTTTTTAGTCATTGATTCTCCTCTGTCATCATCTTGACAGTTTCATAAAACACAGGCTGCTAGGTAGCACCCTTTGTGCATTTGTTAGGTCTGATGTAGTGCTTGATAATGAATATGTGTCTTTAGCAGGTTTCCAAGTGATTTTGATTTTAGAGGTCCAGCACCAAATTCTGAGAACCAAATTGCTTAATCTCATTTGTATTGACTACATGGGTGTACTTTCATGGTTGCATTACAATCTGTGAAGGTCAGCCAAGCTGTGTGACAGCTAAAAGCAGTGCCGGATCTTTAATAGCAGGACAAAACTGAGTAGCACTTCTTTTCTGGAACAGCTCTAGAAACTTCCACGGGCATGGGATATGGAGCTGTTTTAATGATTAAACAAGCATTTAGAGGGGCATTCACATTCATTTTTATATTTCTGAAACATTTTATACTCCATGGTTAAGGAGAAACCTGAAGAAGTTTTTTTAATGGAAAGATGAGTTTAAAATCTTTGTAAGTCTTGCATAGCCCCAGCATAGAGCAGTTTCCTAGTAAAATTGTTCTTGCCATTGCTATTTTTGAAGCTAATAGTCTAATAGTAGCCTTTTCAATGTAATGTTAAACAAGGTGTTACACATAAAAAAGAGGAAACGTTTAGCAGAATAATTACTTTTTTAAGACAAAAATCTGAGGATGGAGAGACAGAACACTCAGTAAAGTCCTTGCTAATAAGCAGGGGGATCCAGGTCCTATGTACCAATATCCCCATAGAAAGCTTGGCAAAGCTGCTGTATACCTGTCATTCCAGCACTATAGAAGCAGAGACAGGAGCCTGGGAGCTGCTGACTAATCAGCCTAACTGATTTACCAGTTTCAAAATTCAATGAGAGAACCTGCCTCAAAAAAAAAAAATGTAGAGAATGATGGAAAAAGAATTCTAATATCTACCCTTCCAAATGCATGCACACACATGTTCATACACACACACACACACACACACACACACACACACACACACACACACACACATACAATAAAGGCATAGGAAATTGATGTATGCTACAAATACTGCCAATATAGAGTTGTTGGTTGGAGTACTTACAACTTTATGTTCTCTTTTTCTGTCTTTATCCCTCGCTGTTTTGTGTGTGCAGCATTAGGTAATGCCTTATCAAGAATCCATATAACAACAGACAGAAAGAAACCTCAGGCTATCAGCTAAACATGACACTAACAATCTCAGGAATATACTAAGGAGAATCAGATCCTTCATGTGGAGCCTTGAGATAGCACAGTAGAGCCCGTTAAGCCATTTGTGGATTCCCGATCCACAGGAACGGAAATGATAAATATGAGTCCTTTGAAGGCACTTAGTTTGGGGACAATTTGTTAAATGCAGAAATAGATTAACTATACATTGTCTTTCCCACAAAATAATGTTTTCTGTAGTGCATTAAAAAAGTAATGTGTGTGTGTGTGTGTGTGTGTGTGTGTGTTTGTGTGTCGGAAAGAGGGCAATAGCAATGTGTAAACATCCAGATTTCTAGAATTAATTAGGGTTGTCATTATTATTCAATCTTCCCAAACATAATTCCACCATACCATTCACCTATTCACATCAAGATGACAAAACTGTAGTATTTACAGTAAAAGTGCCTTGTATTTCCCTATCTGATTTACATAGAAATCAATTTGTATTTTTGTCACAGTTACACAAGGCTCATAAATAATGTAGCTATGTACTGGCCATGGCTAGAGACTACTACTCAAAAAAGTCTCACAAACAACATTCATTACCTTATCCATCCAATTTTCATCTGATGTTTATTGACTGCCTACGTTGAGAAACACACTGTAAACGAAAATGGAAAAATAGCCATGAAATTAATGTAATAATATTTCCTTTCAAATATACAGGGAATATACTGTCTTTACAATGATTTTATTTTAATATTATCTATGTAGCCAACATCGTAAAAATATTATCACTATTGAAATCTGCCAGTGGAACAAGATGATGCTCAGGAATAGAACTCTGTCATTGACAGGAGCTTCAACCAGTTTTTTGAAAACTGAAATGCTAGCAACTGACCTTTTTTTATTGTTGCTGGTGTAACATTTGACTTGAGATTCAAAACTTTTTATCTGGCTATTTCCCAAGAGGCTACAATGAAAGCTTAAGGGCTTTCTCTGTAAAGATGAACCACAATGAGGTAGACATCAATGGGTGTCTGACATGAATTCAGCTCTGCTTGGACAGTTAAGCATATAGCACAACAACAGCTCATAAAATCCCATATCCCTTAGGGTTCCTAGTTATCACTGGAAGTAAACAAAATACAGAGTGAGCTCTTAAAGCAAGTTGCTTGTAAGCGAAGGCAGTGGGAGAGGGAAAAGGAAAGGGGGAGAGAGGTAGAGGCAGAGACGACGGAGACAAGAGAGACAGAGGCAGGCAGGATAAACCAAGCAAAGGAAATTTGGCAATGCATATTGAAAGAATTTTTCATTTGTATATCTTTTAATCTAACAATATATTTCTGGGAGTTTATCCTAAGGGATAAGGGTGAAGGGAATCAGATGGCTTTGAAAATTTTATGGCTATGAGAACATTTACTATAAAATATAAGAAAAGAAATTAGTAAAAGCCTAAATGTGCACAAAAGAGACCAGATAAACTAAGTATTCCATAATGGCACAGTGGGATGCAATTCAGCCATTAAAATAACATTGTATAAGGTAATTAATAAATAGGTCAATATTAATATTCAGTATCTATTATTAACTTAAAGAGCAAGTTAAGAAGTGACAAATACAGTGTTATTATTTGCATTAGTAGCTCAGAGTTAGGCAGGAAGGGGAGGGCCACATGGATTTCTCTCTAATGTAGGATTGACCATTAACAGGGTCAGTCCAGACCCATGGCAGGCTGTGTTTGCTGCTGTGAGATTGTGATTACATTGATCATATCATGCCCAGAAGAGAAGCATCCATAGGCCCACTCCCAGGCTCACCTGATCCTCTGGCTCGAATATTATTTCTACTGCTCGAGAAAAAGGGCTTTTTAATTGGAGTTTAGTTGAAGCATATAAAGAATAAGAATAGACTACAAACATAATTTAATGAGTACTTTGAGTCAGTTACGTTGCTTCTTTCGAAGAGGCACAACACAGAGAGATGAGAGATTAACAATTGATGTAGAAGACAGGTTGCAATCTTCTATGTATGCCAAATAAACCAATTTTGGCTTTCAATCCGCTGTAGAGATGCTTTAATGGGATAAAGTATACTGTGAATGCTTTTGAAAACCAGGGGAAACCATTTTAGACATACCTAACATTAGAATTTGTGAAGCTTCTAGAAGAAAGTTGAATCTTAAAAGAATGAAAATTTAACCCAGTAATAAAAAGAATGAAAATTTAACTCAGTAATACATAGGTCTCATGAATAAGGGCATAGGTGTGTCACTGAAGAAATGTGGACTCGACAGACACATAGTAAAGAAAGGAATTCTCAAAACAGCATAAAGATACCCATTAATTCTTGCTATTTGATTGAACCAGGAACTATCAAAATTATTAGTCTTAAAAATATACAAGATTTCCCAATGATGTTATATTAGGTTGCTGTTAAAAACTATCCATTCATCTTTCCATGTCTGTCAGAGCGAAGAATATACTTCCTGATTTTTGATTGGTGTACTGACTTGTGTTCAATAACTGAATATCATGATATGGGAGGCTTGAGACTGGAGGGTAGGTCTGTTGACAAACAATCATGAGTATGTGAGTATTGATACACATGAGTATGTGACCCACAGTACCAACATAAGAACTGTATAGTGCTGTGCATCTGCAATCCAAACAAGATGAAGGCAGATCCCTGGTGCTTGCAAGCCATACAGCCTAGGAGAATCAGCAATCTCTGGGATTAGTGAGAAATCTTGTGGATTGGTAAGAAACTGTGTCTCAGAAAAAAAAGGTGGAGAGAGGGAGAGACAGAGAGAGGGAGGGAAGGGAAAGGAAAGGAAGGAAAGGGGAGGGGAGGGGAGGGGAGGGAAGGGAAGGGAAGGGAAGGGAAGGGAAGGGAAGGGAAGGGAAGGGAAGGGAAGGGAAGAATTTGTGCAGTAGGGTTTTTGTTAGGTTGGTTTGGTTCTTTTTTTTTCATTTTGTTTTGTTTTGTTGGGAGAATTTATGTTTGTCTGTTTATTCTTTTGTTGTTGTTTCTGGTGTTTTTTAAAAATCTCTAAAAGATCTCACTGTGTCTAGCTTGCTCTTATTAGGGGTAAAATGAGACAAATACAGAGCATAGCCTTCCCACATCAACCACAATCTCACTTATCTCAAAACTTCTATTGTATGCCTCTGAGATTCTAAAATTTGTATTTTGGGGGAGTAAGTAATACTGTTGTGGACATAGTTGCACCAGTTGAAGTAAAGCTGTTTCTTGGCACAATGTGTCTAACTCGACTGTTATTAACATTTTTTTGAGGAAGTGACTCATTACAGCTTGTATTTTTTTTTTCTATATTGAATGGGCATATAATAGAGAGAGGTGTTGTGTGTAGTTTTTATGAAAAAGAAGGTCTCCACACACCCAAGAGAAATGATAATCATAATGAAATTATACTGTTTCTGGTTTCTGAAAGCAGAAGGGAACAAGATTGGAGTATGGTACTAGAGCCAATCAATCGTCCAAGACGTATCTGTTACTCAACTGATTTGGCAAAAATTAGGATGCACTGCAGACACCTAAACCCTTTCAAGATACATTGTATTTGGGGACTAAAAGACTCTAGGTTACAATGATATCATTCCTGCCCAAATTGATCTATATATTTTAGGTGATCATAGTCATCACAGAAAGCACAGGCTGATACTGAAATGTACATGGAAATTCAAAGGCCAAGCGAAGAGCTGTGAAAAGCTTGAAGAAGCAAAATGTCAAAGGAGACTGTCAGATGATGGTAAGACTTAATTTAATCTTACAATAATTCGTTCTCTATGACATTGGCATGAGGAGAGACAAACAGGCCAATGTAACAAAATAGAATCTAAAATAAACTCACCCATGTACAGGGGCATGCTTTGCATCACAGTTGACCCTGAAGTGCAACTGACCCCAAGGTGAATAGTGTACTTTTCAGTAAACTATATTGAATTATTCAAAAACTCCAACTTAAAAAAATAAATCATGATCCCTATGTACAAATCAATGCCCAAATCAATTTTAAATAGATACTAGACATAAGTGTAAAAGTACTGAAAATAAGGAAATATAGAATAAAATTTCATGATTTATGAGTAAACAAGTGACCATACCATAAAGGAGAATTTTTGCTATAATTCCCAGTATTTAGTAGCATTTATGGAATAGACTAGTCAAGCTCCATTTTATAAGATTTTGAATCTCTTATTTAAAAAAACCACTCACTAATGATATAAATAGTGAGTGTGGAATGAATGAATTTCATTTCTAATATAAATTTTATTCACTAGTATTACTATTAGGGAGCAATTGTTAAAGTCATTGGATTTTCAACACAATTTTCTCCAATATCAGTCTGCTAATGTTGGCAAGGTATCAGAGATCAAAAAATCAGTAATACTTCCTTCCTTTCTCAAACCATTTGCACCATTGGACTCAAAGTCCCTGTCTAACAAACTTCCCTGGTACATTATCATAATCTTCAGACCACTGAGTACTTGACCCAACAATGGGGTTAAATCTTCAGTTTTAGGAGACTTGCTAAGCAGAGATATCCCTGGAGTGAAAATACAATAACTTCAAGGAGGAGCTGAGTCAAGGCCAAAGATTAAGCCCACAGACACAATCGTTAATTGCATCTGTCCCGCACTTGGTTTCAGGCATTTCAAGAGCTGAAAGGCTCCATAAGAAGGAACACTATAAAGATTAACTCACGAGGACACATGGAGGTGGGCCAAATAAGAGAAAACCTGAGTAGCAGTCCCATGTTCCCTCTCTGTTCTGTGATATTCACAAACATGCAGGTAGATGATCTCACTTGAAGAAGACAAAAGTCTTCAAAAAAAAAAAAAAAGTTTGTTCTTGGGTAAACTGTAAGCTAGTATGTTCTTTTGCAGATGTGCACCAGGAAGGACTTGTGTCCCAAAACAAGAAACTAGAGCATCAGTGCTAAAGTCTTTCCATAGAAGTCAGAACACCCTACAGAGAACTCTCCCTCTCTCCCACCAAGCATGTGATATCATACAGCCTGCCTTGCTAAGAGGCCTGACAAAATAAGAAAGTTCTGATAATAGACTCTCAACTCTCTCTCTCTCTCTCTCTCTCTCTCTCTCTCTCTCTCTCTCTCTCAAATGTGTGTACATATGTACTTACACATACCTATGCAATGTTCTGCATAGGAGTATCAACTAACAACAGAATGAGAAATATTGTTCAATTTATTACATGTACATACTCAAATAAAACAAAATTGAACTACATATTAAAAGCTGCCTACTACAATTGGATTTCTTGTTTCACCAAAGAAGAAGGAAGTATTATTCCTTGCAGGAAGAAGAAAATAATGCATAATTAATGCATCATGTCTGTATTAGAGGAGAGTTTTTCAAAATGTCCTTTTCCCCAATATAATTTCTCCCAAATATATCTGCTACTGTGATGGATGATATGGGAAAAGAGATGGTCTGTTGTTCATCTAGCTTACTTAGACCTTGAATTTAGCTAGCTAACTTCTTTATTCCTTTGACTGAGAAATTAACACATTAAGAAATTGCTTATTTATTGCCTTCTTCAAGGTCGCCTGCAAGTAAAGACTCTATGAACATTTTTAAAATTACTTTTTGTTCTTTCAGCTCAATTGTGTTCTAGCATGCTAATACCCAAATGGGCTTAACCTTGCTGAAGACTAACTGATCAACTTTAAAATGACTTCAACTTTTATTTGAAAAGTGCACAAGCACAAAATATTTGCAGCATTACCGAGAAAGCTTTGATGATTTATTTCTGCACAGCAGAACTAAAAGAATTTTCATTAAAAAAATGAACCACTTCTTAATATGAAAATGACTTTTCTCTTTACTAAAAGAAGAACAAAAAACCAGACATTCATTTGAGATTCACACTTAACTGGTTATGTGATAAATATACCAAATAGGCTTGTGATATTGGTAATATATTTAGAGATTTTAGCACAATTAAGTAAACATGTCAACTTCCTTTCCCTTAATGCATCTTCCACACTTTAATTCCCAAATGGAGTCACAAATGGAAAGGAGGGCAAGTTGTCAATTCCAAAATGTTTTGCCATAACAATATTCCTTGGAATCAGATGCGTAGAAAGCTAAGATTTCAATCTCTATTCCTGGAATACAGTTCTTCCATGAGCAAAAACTGTGAAAGTCTGACAGTATTCATTGTAAGACAATTGGAACAGAAAGTGCCTTTTCTGTTTTGTCTTCTCAGTTTAAATTGGAGTGGCCTGGGGATCCCAGCTCTCCTCCCAGTCTGTCTCCCTGCTTCTTCTCTTGATTAAATGACATTGGCTGCATTCTGATGGGCTATGGAAATTGATTCTGCATATGTATAGATTCTACCTGGCAAACCTGATAAAAGGCAACTTTCAGGAGCAGAGTTGAAACAAAGGCCTGAATAATAACAGGATTTGCAAAGGACAAAAAAAAAACATGGTCCACCATGTGATAGTGACAGTACTTACTTAAACAAATGTCAAAACACCTGAAAAAAAAAAAAAAAACAAGAGGAAGGCAAGTCATGACTATTGAAACCTGAAGCACTCTACTCTATTGATGTGCCACTTGGAAAGAGAGCTGGCTTAAGTTAGTTCACAACTCATTTGCAGTGTCTAGATCTTTATAATGGAAAAGCTGGATTATAATTGATACAAATTGCACATACAATTTCTTTAATCTCTTAGTGCCTTTCTACTCAAAGTTGCTGTCTGTGGATTCACTGTAACTCATACCTAGGTGCAGAGATACAGAATCAGAACCTGAATTTTAACAAGATCCCCGGGTGGTCTACACATTTGTAATTCCCCTTCTCAGAAAGTCTGTAAAGGCTCTCCTTTCAGTGAAGGCCTATTTTAATTTCCTGTACTTAGAATATTTTCCTAGAGTATAAGATGGTTACAGTTACCTCAGAAAATACAACTCCAAATAATTTGCTAACCTATCAGGTCTGCTCATGAATCTATAGACTTCTATATGGTCCTGTCATGCTAATGTACAAACATAGAGAATCACATATTAAGTTTCAAGAAGAAAAGGCTAAAGTGGTTACTGAAGGGCTCTAGTAGGCCAGACACAGCAAACATGACAAGTTTGGTCTTATACCCTTCCCCCACTTGCTAAACCATTGGATTACTCTCCTAAAGCCAGTCACCAATATCTAGTCCCTTATTTGGCCACTCACTCATTCTGGAGACCAATCATCAAGGCCCAACTATAAAAACACCAAGGTTGGAGCTGGAGAGATGGCTCAGTGGTTAATGGCACTGACTGTTCTTCCAGGGTTCTTGAGGTCAATTCCCATCAACCACATGGTGGTTTACTACCATCTGTAATGGGATCTGATGTCCTCTTCTGGTGTGTCTGAAGATAGCTACAGTGTACTCATATACATTAAATAAATAAACAAAACAAATAAATAAATAATTCTTTAAAAAATTAATAAAAAACCTACCAAGGTCCAGTAATCAAAATTCATTTTGACTAACCTAATTAAAATACCCAGTCAGAACTTACCAACACTTCCTAGTTCATTCTAACACAGATCTCTCCTTTTTCTTCTGAAAATTAACACTTGAAAAAGCTTTTTGCTGCTGTGTTTGCCCCAGTCAAACTCAACAGCCTTGTCTCTTTGCCTTGCTTAATAAAGAATCTCTTGGCTTTTGGTTTTGTGTTTAGAAGTTGGTATTTGGGTGTGGTCTGTGCTTAGTAAAGAGTCCAGAGGGGAGCACCCCACACACAGTGAGTAGGTCCATTCAGAGACAGCCTTACTTCTCCAGAGTGTGAAGGATGCCCCTGCTGGGTCCTCAAATTCCACTAGGCCACCAGCATCATCCAATGGCAGGTCCTGGGTAAGCCATTCATAAAATAGAGACTCCTTTAGTTACTATATTAACTGGAAAAATTCCTGGCATAACGAACCATCTCCAATCTCTTTATTTTCTTAAAACATTCGTGCTGCATGTCTTAGAATAAATTTAGATTCCACTTACTAGAGGGAAATGTTATCCAAATATTTATGACCTCAGTCAGGGGATTGAATCAAGTCAGCATCAAGGAAAGCACAGAGTACTCAGAGCTGGTAATGATTTGAACCTGCAATCGCACTAGAAAGAAACTAATATACCTACACTCTATTGCCCTCTGTAGAAAACCAAGCCTCAGTTGGTGAAAAGACACATTCAAGGTTTCACGTATAATTGACAAAAGAGGTGGAATTATAGTTCTGGTCTTATCAATCAAATCAATGATATCTCTCTTGTCAATGTGCATGTGTGCAACCTGGGAGATTATTTGAGTTGTGCAAATGTACAAAATCCTCAGCTTTCCCCATGAAGACAATGCATCATCCAGTGCATTCAATAATGCCTTCACCTGCTCATTTGGAAACAGTTCTTTTAAAAGGAATTTCAAAAGCCATGTCCAAAAATAAAAAAGAGGTGTAGCCCTGAAAATATGGAGCTGCTTCAAAAGGGACTAGGTGCCTGTTTGAGTAGTTAATGGATAATTTTAAACATCTGATTGAAGTTAGCATTTATACCAATTATGTGTGTCAATGGAAGCTTTCCTGGAGAACAGAAGAGGTGGTTTGACGAAATTATTTTCCAACTTGTTACCTGCAAAGTCACACTGAGGCCGCTTATTTGTCCCCTTGCCTTTGCCAATCAGAAAAGAGGATTCCAGGAAGTTCAGAGGGCAAGCAAGTTCTCTCCCTTGAGCAGGAACAGTGCTAGTTACTGAACACTCAGCTAACAGGGTGACATGAGAAATCCAGTGTGCTGACCCCTACAGCTTAGGGGAAACGCTGACCATCAGAAGAAGCTCAAAGGAAATTATTGTCTTTAAATGAACTAGTACTGAATAAGGCAAGACCATCATTCAGTATCGTGCTGTTTGCTACTGCTTTTCTCTAATAGCCAATAAAAATCCCCTTAGATTGTATCCCCTTGAAGTAGTGTATATCTTTTAAATTAATAAGTTACATGCTAATCCATAATTATTAGCTATCTTCAAGGAAGGCTAAGTGTAAGCATATCAACAAGGTCTTCCTCCTGTGCACATGACGGTCCTTATCTCCAACAGTTCAGAGGACCTAGTGGCTTCCTGAAGGAGAAACATAAGGAAAATAAAACTGTTAAAGTGGTAGAGCACCTGAGGTTAAATAGGATATGGGCCTAGGGGAGAACCTACTACTATTATTCTCCCAAAGGAACAGTCAAAGAAATGACTCATTGACATAATGCTGTTCCTACAGAGCAGTGCCTTGATCAGCCCACATCCGAGAAGCTTCTTCTTGTAGTAGATGAGAACTAACACAGAGATCCACACCTTGGCAATGTGCAGAGAGTGAGAGACCTTGGAGCACTTACTTCCAACTAGGATGTTTTCACCAAAGCCTTTCCCTCAAGGCTCAGGGTTATATGAGGGAGAAGAGGTGGATGACGCCAAGGAAATAGTATCTTCCACACACAACAGGACTGATACACAAACGAAATGAAAGTGACAGTGGCAACTCACACAAAACCTGTACAAGTTCAAGCCAGATGAGAGTCCCAGCACTGAGAGGGGGAAGTGGTCACAAAGTTTCACCCTGAACCGTGAAGTTATTTGCAGTCCATACCTGCTAGCAGAGAGAAAAGTCAGTTGTCTCCAATAGAGTCTCACTAAGTGTATCAACCACACTCCAGAGCAGGCACCACAGCCAAGAAGAGTAAGTCAACACAAAACAAATTTAGTGGTACTTTTGTGGACTTCTCATTTTGCTTTGTTTTGGCATATTTTCCCCTAAACCATTATCTGTATCTTTTTTTAAAAAATTAGCTCTTCATTTATTTACATTCCATGTTGGCCCCCTCCTGGTCCCAGCTCCCAGCGTGCTCCCCTACCTCCTACCCTCCAAACCCCCAACTCACCCCACCCCATCTACCCACCACCCCACCCTGGGCATCCTCCTTCCCTGGGACATCAAGTCTCTACAGGATTAGGCACATCCTCTTCCACTGAGACCACACTATCTTGTTGGCCTTTGCTTGATTTTTTTGTTTTGTTTTGTTTTGTGGGTTTGATTTCTTGGTTTGTTGTTGTTGTCATTGTTATTGTCTGGTTCTTTTCTAGGTGGGGAGGATAAAAAAAATCCTTTTAAATAAAACTTTAAAAAGAGAGGGGGTTAAATGTCACTGGATGTTAAAATGAAACTCTACTTCCCATCATTGTGTTTCACTGGAAAAGTACAGAACAAAACATTTACTGTCCAAAATCCCACGTTCCAGACTGTGAAAAGATACTTTTGTAGGGATTTAAAAACAAATAAACAAACAAACAATCCTCAGTAAGTTTCCTCTCCCTGGAATTCTGCTCCCAGTGTGAGAGTTCAACTGCTAGCAGTTTTGCCTTTCCCAAGCTAATCCATCTTTGCTAGAAATAAAAGTACACAACCCAGATACTGCTATTCAACAATGCACACAGGGATCAACTGTGGGCTGATATGGTTTATTTGCCTTGAGAAACTAGAACAATGAACTCCAGCAGCAAACTGCATTCTAACCCCAATGGAGGCAAGTGCTGACTGAACAGCAGAGAATATTTTCCAGCATTCTCCAAACCACCCAGTATTACCTACTACCTTTACCAAATAGACAAACAGCCCCTGTTGGTTGTTAAATAATTTCCCCTAATGAATAGCATCTCCTTGATGTATTGTTTTCTGTAGTCCTCTACTAAATGAACTAGGGGCTTGGCTCTGTGCCTTGCTTGAGCCAAGAAAACATCAGCAAATGTGATTGAAGCAGTGCTTGAGCACTGATGTTTGCCCCCTGGGAGACCCGAGAGCATGCAGTGGATAAGCAGAGCTTTGCCTTGATGAGTCACTTCTCCACAAAGCATGCATGTAGAGAAAGAGAGTAAAAACACTGAAACAATAAAATTATCTGCGCCTCTGTGAGTAGGTGATTGCAAATGATGCCACCACTTATCCAGTCTTCTACTAAGTGATTATGCTATAAATGGGCTTGTGTCTGACACCAGCATCAATAATTTTAAAAATCTCTCTAGGCTTTGACCTTACAGAGGGGCAGTTGTTTATTATTATTATTATTAGTAGTAGTATTAGTAGTAGTAGTAGAAGTAGAAGTAGTATTGTTGCTGATAATTAAAATTAAGGGATCTTTAATTTGTTTATTACCATTTTTTCTACATTTTTTTGTTTGGGCTTTAATTCTTCTCTGTTAATTTATTTATTCATTATTCAGTTTACATCCAGATCACAGCCTCCTCTCCCTCCTCTCTTCCATGTCCCACCCTTACAAATCCCTCCCCACATTTTCTCCTTCCCTTCTCCATAGAGAAGGTAAAGATCTCCTTAGGTACCACCTCACCCTGGGATATTTCATCAAAATATCAAAAAGTGTCATGGAAGTTACTACACTTGTGAAGTCTCAGTAACATGCCCACCTAAACAATGACAACATCAACAGACATGCCAACATGGAAGGGACTTGTAACCAGTCTTTGCTACTTTGTGGATTATTCTTTCTTAGGGTAGAGAAGTGTGGAAGAAAGAAAACCCCACAGAGTAGCAAAGATCAGTTATAGGCAGTGTTTCGTTTATAATTTTATAATTCTTTTTTCCCCATTGGATATTTCCTTTATCTACATTTCAAATGTTATCACCTTTCCTGGTCCCCCACGAAATCACCTAACATATCCCTCCTTCCCTGCTTCTGTGAAGGTGTTCCCCCACCAGCCTACCCACTCCTGCCTCCCCACCATCTAATTCCCCTACACTGGGGCATCCATCAAGCCTTCACAGGACCAAGGACCTCTCCTCCCATTGATGTCTGACAAGGCCATCCTCTGCTACATATGCATCTGGGGTCATGGGTCACTCCATGTGTACTCCTTGGTTGGTGGCTTAGTCTCTGGGAGTTCTGGTGGATCTGGTTGATTGATATTCTTCTTCCTATAGGGTTGCAAACCCATTCAGCTCCTTCAGTTTACATCTTTATTCATTAGATAAGAAATCTGGTAGAGACAATGAAGGTAGAACAGTTGTTTTCTTATTTTCTTTTTCTTTTACAGAAATTTATTTATTTATTAATTTATTTGCATTTCAAATGTTATCCTCTTTCCTGGTTTCCCCTCTGTAAACCCCCTATCCCATTCCCCCTTAACTTGCTTCTATGCGATTGTTCCCCCACCCGCTTAGCCACTCCTGCCTCACTGCCCTAATATTCCCCTACACTGGGGCATCAAGCCTTCACAGGACCAAGGGCCTCCCCTCCCATTGATGCTAGATAAGGCCCCTTCAGCTCCTTCAGTCCTTCCCCTAACTTCTCCATTGGGGTCTCTGTGCTCAGTCCAATGGTTGCCTGCAAGCCTCTGCATCTGTATTGGTCAGGCACTGGACTATTCTCAGGAGACCTCTGTGTCAGGCTCCTGTAAGCAAGCACTTCTTGACATCCGCAATCTTGTCTGGATTTGGTGTCTCTGCAAGTGGGATGGATCCCCAGGTGGGGCAGTCTCTGGATGGCCTTTTCTTCAGTCTCTGCTCCACTCTTTATCCCTGTATTTCCTTTAGACAGGATCAATTCTGAATGAAAATTTTGGAGCTGGGTGGGTGGCCCTATCCCTCAACTAGGGGCCATACCTAACCTCTGGATATGGTCTCCACAGGTTCTCCCTCCTCTTTGTGGGGTATTTCAGCTAATGTCCTGGGAGGCTCTTGCTTTCCTGGCATCTGGGACTTTCTGATTGCTGCCCCCAGTTCCACATCCCCCATTGCTACAGGCCTCTGTTTAATTTCCTGACCCTCTGTACATCTCCTCCATCTCCTCCCATACCTGATTCTTCCTCCTTTCCCATCTCCCTCTCTTCTCTTCCTCCCAAGTCCCTTGCAACCTCTACTTTCCTTGATTATTTTGTCCCCCCTTCTATGTAGAACTAAAGCATCCACTGTTTGGTCTTCCTTCCTCTTGAGCTTCATGTGGTCTATGAGTTATATCTTGAGTACTCCATGCTATTTGCCTAATACCCACTTATCAGTGAGTATATACCATATGTGGTCTTTTGTGACTGAGTTACCTCACTCAGGAAGGTTTTTTTTAGATTCGTCCATTTGCCTGGGAATTTCATGAAGTCATTGTTTTTAATAGCTAAGTAATATTCCATTATGTAAATGTACCATATTTTCTGAATCCATTCCTCTGTTGAGGGATATCTGGGTTGTTTCCACCTTCTGGGTATTATAAATATGTCTGTTATAAACATAGTAGAGGATGTGTCCTTATTACAGGTTGGAGCATCTTCTGGGTAGAAGCCCGGAGTGGTATTGCTGGGTCCTCAGGTAGAACTATGTCCAATGTTCTGAGGAACCGCCAAACAGATTTCCAGAGTGGTTGTACCAGCTTGCAATCCCATCATCAATGGAAGAGTGTTCCTCTTTCTCCACATCCTCAACAGCATCTGCTGTCACCTGAGTTTTTGATCTTCGCCATTCTGACTGGTGTGAGGTGGAATCTCGGGATTGTTTTGATTTGCATTTCCCTGAAGTCTAAGGATGTTGAACATTACTTTAGGTGCTTCTCAGTCATTCAGTATTCCTCAGTTGAGAATTCTCTGTTTAGTTTTATTTCTCAATTTTAATAGGGTTATTTGGTTCTCTAGAGTCTAACTTGTTGAGTTCTTTGTATACATTAGATATTAGCCCTCTAACAGAAGTAGGATTGGTAAAATTCTTTCCCCAATCTGTTGGTTGCCATTTTGTCTTATTGACAGTGTCCTTTGACTTACAGATATTTTGCAATTTTATGAGGTCCCATTTTTCGATCTTTCAACTTAGAGCATAAGCCATTTGTGTTCTGTTCAGGAAATTTTTACCCTGTGCCCATGTATTCGAGGCTCCTATTTGTACAAGGAGATAAGTATGGATCAATTTGCATTCTTCTTTGTGTTGACTGACAGTTGAA
The DNA here is from genome assembly GCF_900095145.1 of Mus pahari. Taxonomy (NCBI): domain Eukaryota; kingdom Metazoa; phylum Chordata; class Mammalia; order Rodentia; family Muridae; genus Mus; species Mus pahari. The sequence goes on from NC_034613.1 coordinate 143,428,067, forward strand.
CCCAGCAAGGTCTGTTGAAAATGCTATCTTTTATCCACTGGATGGTTTTAGTTCCTTTGTCAAAGATCAAGTAACAATCAATGTGTGGGTTCATTTCTGAGTCTTCAATTCTATTCTATTGCTCTACCTGCTTATCACTATAACAATACCATGTAGTTTTTATAACTATTGCTCTGTAATTCAGCTTGAGGTCAGGGAAGGTGATTCCACCAGATATTCTTTGATAGTTGAGAATGCTTTTCCCTATTCTGGATTTTTGTTATTCCAAATGAATTTGAGAATTGCTCTAACTCTATGAAGAAATGAGTTGAAAATTTGAAAGGGATTTCATTGAATCTGTAGATTGCTTTTGGCAAGATGGCCAGTTTTACTATGTTAATCTTGCTAATCCATGAGCATGGAAGATCTTTCTATCTTCTGAAGTTTTCTTCCATTTTTTTCATCAGTGACTTGAAGTTCTTGTGGTATATATATTTCACTTGTTTTTTTAGAGTAACACCAAGATATTTCATATTGTTTGTGATTACTGTGAAGTGTGTTATTTCCCTAATTTCTTTCTCAGCCCATTTATCCTTTGAGTAGAGGAAATCTACTGATTTGTTTGAGTTAATTTTATATCCAGCCACTTTGCTGAAGTTTTTGTCAGGTGCTGAATGATCATGTTGATGTGTTCTTGGATTCGGTTTGCAAAAATTTTATTGAGAATTTTTATATCAGTATTCATAAGGGAAATCAGTCCAAAGTACTCTTTCTTTGTTGGGTCTTTGTGGGGTTTTAATATCAGCATAACTGTGGCTTCATAGAACGAATTGGGTAGTGTTCCTTCTGTTTTGATTTTGTGGAATAGTTTGAGGAGTATTGGAATTAGGTCATCTTTGAAAGTCTGATAGAATTCTGCACTAAACCCATCTAGTACTGGGCTGTTTTTGGTGGGGAGACTTTTATTGACTGTTTCTATTTCTTTAGGGTTATGGGACTATTTAGATCATTTATCTGATCCTGATTATCTTTGATACCCAGTATCTGTCTAGAAAACTGTCCTTTTCATCCAGATTTTCTAGTTTTATTGAATATAGGTCTTTGTAATAGTATCTGATGACTTTTTTTTTGAATTTCCTCTGTTTCTGTTATTATATCTTCCTTTTCATTTCTGATTTTGTTAATTTGGATACTGTCTCTCTGCTCTCTGGTTATTTTGTCTAAGCATTTATCTATCATGTTGATTTTCACAAAAACCAGCTCCTGGTTTTGTTGATTCTTTTTTGTTTCTATTTGGTTAGTTTCAGCCCTGAGTTTGATTATTTCCTGCAGTATATTCCTCTTGGGTGTATTTGATTCTTTTGGTTCTAGAGATTTCAGGTGTGCTGTTAAGCTGCTAGTGTTTGCTCTCTCCAGTTTCTTTCTGGAGGCACTCAGAGCTATGAGTTTTCCTTTTAGCACTACATACATTGTATCCTATAAGTTTGGGTATTTTGTGCCTTCATTTTCATTAAATTCTAAAAAGTCTTTAATTTCTTTCTTTATTTCTTCCTTGACCAATTTATCATTGAGTAGGGCATTGTTCAGCTTCCATGTGTATGTGGGCTTTATGTTGTTTTTGTTGTTATTGAAGACCAGTCTTATTCCGTGGTGATCTGATAGGATGAATGGGATTATTTCAATCTTCTTATATCTTTTGAGGCCTGTTATGTGATGAATTTTTGGTCAGTTTTGGAGAAGGTACCATTAGCTGCTGAAGAGAAGGTATTTTGTTTGTTTTAGGATTTACTGTCCCATAGATATCTGTTAAATTCATTTGCTTCATAACATTTGTTAATTTCATTGTGCCTCTCAATAGTTTGTGTTTCCATGATCTGACCATTGATGAGAGAGGGGCTTTAAAGTCTCCCACTATTATTGTGTAAAGGGCAATGTGTGCTTTGAGCTTTAGTAAAGTTTCTTTTGTGAATGTGGATGCCGTTGCATTTGGAGCATAGATGTTCAGAACTGAGAGTTTATCTTGGTAAATTTTTCCTTTGATATGTATAAAGTTTTCTTCCTTATCTTTTTTGATAACTTATGGTTGAAATTCGATTTATTCGATGTTAGAATAGCTACTCTAGCTTGTTTCTTGGGAGAATTTGCTTGGAAATTTTTTTCCAGCCTTTTACTCTGAGGTAGTGTCTGTCTTTGTTACTGAGGTGCATTTTGTGTATGCAGCAAAATGCTGGGTCATGCTTAAGTATACAGTATGTTGGTCTATGTCTTCTTATTTGAGAATTGAGTCCATTGATGATAAGAGGTATGAAGGAATAGTGATTGTTGTTTCCTCTTATTTTTGTTTGTTTGTTTGTTAAAGGTGGAATTATGTTTGTATGGCTATCTTCTTTTAGTTTTGTTGAAAGTAGAAAACTTTCTTGCTTTTTCTAGGGTGTAATTTCTCTCTTTATGTTGGAGTTTTCCATTTATTCCATTTTGTATGGCTGGATTTGTGGAAAGATATTGTGTAAATTTTTTTTGCCATAGAATATCTTGGTTTCTCCATCTATGTTAATTGAGAGTTTTGTTGGGTATAGTAGCCTAGGCTGGCATTTTTGGTCTCTTGGGGTCTGTGTGATATCTGCTCAGGATCTTCTAGCTTTCATAGTCTCTGGTGAGAAGTCTGATGTAATTCTATAGGTCAGCCTTTATATATTACTTGACCTTTTTCCCTTACTGCTTTTAATATTCTATCTTTATTTAGTGCATTTGATTATTATGTGATGGGAGGAATTTCTTTTTTGGTCCAAACTATTTGGAGTTCTGTAGGCTTCGTGTATGTTCATAGACATCTCTTTCTTTAGGTTAGGGAAGTTTTCTTCTATAATCTTGTTGAANATATTTACTGGCCCTTTAAGTTAGGAATCTTTGCTCTCTTCTATACCTATTATCCTTAGGTTTGGTCTTCTCCTTGTGTCCTGGATTTCCTGGATGTTTTGGGTTAGGAGCATTTTGCATTTGCATTTTCTTTGTTGTGTAAATGTTTTCTATGGTATCTTCAGCACCTGAGATTCTCTCTTCTATCTCTTGTATTCTGTTGGTGATGCTTACATCTATGTCTCCTGATTTTTTTTTTCTAGATTTTCTATCTCCAAGGTTATCTTCCTTTGTGATTTCTTCATTGTTTCTATTTCCATTTTTAGATCCTTGATGGTTTTGTTAAATCACTTCACCTATTTGGATGTGTTTTCCAGTAATTCTTTAAGGGATTATTGTGTTTCCTCTTTACGGGCTTCTACCTGTTTACCTGTATTTCTTTAAGGGAGTTATTTGATATCTTTCTTAAAATCCTCTATCATTATCATGAGATGTGACTTTTAAATCAGAGTTTTGCTTTTCCAATGTCCTGGGGTTTCCAGGGCTCACTATGGTGTGGGACCTGGGTTCTGATGATGCCAAGTATGCTTAGATTTTGTTGCCTATCTTCTTCCCTTGCCTCTTGCTGTCTGGTTATTTGTTATTTTAGCTGGTCTTGCTGTCTCTGACTGTGGCTTGTCTTTCCTGTAACCTTGTGTGTCAGTACTCCTGAGAGACCTGGAGGAATTTAGGTATGGAGAACTGTGGCACAGAGTCACCTCTGTTGTGCAGAGAAAAAACCAGAAGGATCCTGTCCCAGGCCTTTCCTTAGTTCTTGTGTCCTGATGGCTCTGGCTGGGTCTCTCAGAGAAGAATTGGTGGTCCTATCTATGCGGTCCTATCTATGCCCACAGGTGTATCAGCACTCCTGGGACACCAGCACTCTCCCAGTGGGTTGGGGTATGGTTTTTTTTTTTTTATAATTTTTTAAGTCCTCACAACACACGGGGTGACAGAGGAGGATCTAATCTCTTTTCTGTTAAGAATGTCTTTCTGTTGGCCTCAAATTAGATTTAACAGTCAGTAAACTTAAGTTTTCATGACTCATCTTAAGTAATGGCATGTGAATCTACACAAACAATTACCATATTAATTTGATTCACTCATTTTTTAAAATCACATACTATATTTTATTATATTATGATTGTCTTCACAATTTAGTCATTGATGTCCATTTATTAAGAGTGTTCTAAACTTCTTAGCTCAAGATTAGTGAAGCAAAACTATTTTTAAAATCAAAATTCAATGTTCCAGCACACAAGACTCTCCTCTAATCGTATCAAGACTGTGCACTATACTTATGTTGTCCATTTCTGTCTCAGTTTGTTGTTGTTGTTGTTGTTGTTGTTGTTGTTGTTACTGATGTTTCTGCTGCTGCTGTAACAAAATACTCTAATAAAAGCAACTTAAAGAGAGACCAGGTTCATTTTAGCTCAAAGTTCCAGGTTATAGTCTATCATGATGGGGAAGTCACAGTAATAGGAGCTTGAGTGAGCTGGTCACATTGCATCCATATCAGGAAAACAGAGTGATCAATGCATTTGCAAGCTAGAGTTCAGTCTCCTCCTCCTTTTTGAAATCTAGAATTGAATCTTCCAAGCCACTTAATGATACCACCCTCAGTAGTCAGAATGTTGTGTACCAGTTAACATAATTATGGTAATCCCTCACAGACATTCCCAGAGACCCTTCTCCAGGTAGATTGTATCCAGTTGATAATTAAAGTTCACTATCACAATGGCTTTACCATGACTTTCTTTCTTCCCTGTGTTTTCCTTTCTGTGCATGAAACACAATAGCAAATGTTGCCACCTCCATGGTAGCACCTTAGTCCCCAAAAGAAAATTTCTATCTTCCCAATGCTAATTTGTATTACAATCACCGTTTGATGCATTCTACTTTTGTTAAAGGTATGAGCCTTCCCTCTAGGTTTAAAAGAAGGTAACAGAAACACAAAAGATTTTTTCTTGCCTATCAATTTTTGTGCTTTCACATTCTACTTCCTCCCTCCGAGTGTAGTGGTCCCACTGCGTCCTAACGGGAAAAGATGAAGAAGTCAAGGATATGTGGGGCTGCAGGATCCAGGTCCAGCTCAGTACTGGAGGTAGTAGGGATTAGGGTTTTGAAGTTTAGGTGTTCCAGAATTCTCCAAGGATTTCCGTGTTACAGCTCTTTTAGACTATATTCAGTGAAACACCTCTCTTAAATGATATTACAGGAAACTGCTTGTGCTCTTTATTCAGAGTGAGCAAGGGCTATATAAACCTTGGAATGTGGGAAGGAGTACTTCTTAGGGAAAGTTTCATTGGCTGAGACTTAAGGTTCTGGGGATACCTCATTTGCATGAAGAGGCATTCCAGGAAGTTGAACCTGTAATTTCCCCAAAGGACTACTTGACCTTCCTTGGGTTGATAGGGTTGGGTTCCCCAGATAAGGTTGGGCAGAGAAGAGGAAGCCAAGCCAGGAAAGGGAGTCCTCCATTTTGTACTGAGTTCAGGGGAGATGTCCAGATATTGTAGATTGCGACCTTTAAATAACAGAATCTTCCAAAAATATTTGTCATCTATTGAGAGAGTTCAATATTTCATCCTTTATTTCTTACAACAATCTTATCTACAAGGGAAGGTCTCCTATTGAATCCATTTCATAGGTATGCGACTTGAATTAGTTAGGGTTTTACTACTGTGAACAGACACTATAACCAAGTCAAGTCTCATAAAAAACAACATTTAATTGGGGCTGGCTTACAGACTCAGAGGTTCAGTCCAGTATCATCAAGGCGGGGCCATGGCAGTATCCAGGCAGTCATGGCACAGGCAGAGCTGAGAGTCTTCATCCAAAGGCTGCTAGTGGAAGACTGACTTCCAGGCAACTAGGGTGAGAGTCTTAAGCCCACACCCACAGTGACACACTGATTCCAACAAGGCCACACCTCCAGATGGTGCCACTCCGTGGTCCAAGAATACACAAACCATCACACAAGTCGGGGACTATATAATCTCAATAATTTGTTTAATTCAAATATGAAAAGAGGCTGGAGCTATAACTGAAATCTGTCTTGGACCAAGCAGTGAACTGTATACTGCTACCTGCAGTGTGAAAGAGCATGCAATAATTTCTGCACCATCCTTATCCTTATTCCTTAGTAACAAAAACTCCTAATATTTATTAAATTGTGGATTTTTAGAGGCAAAATGTACTCCATTGTACAAGAAAACACAATTGTTTCCCACAAATTCATCTCATATGTTGTATGCTTGAGATATAATTGGAGCTATTCTGCTTGGCATGGACATGTGTACAAAACTAGAGTTAGAGCTGAGCAAGAAGTCCTGGTGTATTAGTGCCCAGTAGGGTGTCTTTAAATAATGACAATATAGTGTACATTCCAAACAGCTAGAGAAAAGGATTTTGAATGTTTGCATCAAAGGGATGATAAATAATTGAAGATTTTGGTAACATCGCTTGACCTGACCTAATTTGAACATTAAACAAAGAATATAAGTCTTAAAACATCATATGATAGCCCATTTATATAAATAACTTTTATGTATCCTTTAAAAGAAATTTAAATAAACATTTTAAATAGAGTTAAGAAAGTATTTTGGCCAGAGGCAATAAATATAAATGTGTACAGTGTTTTATGTATAAAAATAATCATTGAAGCAAAAGTGATTAAAACCATAAATGTTCCAAAGACATTTTCAATAAGATATAAATGGACATAATGAAGTCAGTTGTCGTGATGTGGTAGGTCTTGGGAGAGACTGTTGAATAATTTTTACATAAATTATTCTTTCTTGACTGTGAATGTAGCTATAGTACATATAAGGCCCTTGGTTCAATTGCCAGTAACACAAAGCAAACTTTAAAAGCATGGATAAATCCAATTAGAAACCAGTTGAGGTACTATTGTACCAGCTGTCACATGTTGAACAGGTCTAGAAGGAGATGCAGTAGGGATAAATGTGACAGACATTATCATTATAGATTATATACATGTATAAGATTCTCAAAGAATAAAATTTGAATCATAATGCGTGGGGTTCAATGTGAGATTTAAGCTTTCATAATATTTCTCTTACGAATGTAGGTGCCCTTGCATTTGGGGTACAGATGTTTAGAATTAAGAAGTCCTCTTGCTGAATTTTTCCTTTGATAAGCATGAAGTGTCCTTCCCTGTTTCTCTTGATTACTTTTGGTTGAAAGTCTATTTTATTAGCTATTAGAATGGGTACTCCAGCTTGTTTCTTGGGTCTGCTTGGAAAATATTTTTTCAGCCCTTTATTCTGAGGTAATATTTATCTTTGTTGCTGAAGCATTATGTTTTTGTGTGCATCAGAATTACGAATCCTGTTTATACATCCACTCTGTTTACTTGGTGAATTGAGTCCATTGATGTTGAGAGATATCAATGACAAATGATTATTTACTTCTGTTATTTTCATGTTGGTGGTAGTGTGTGTATGCTTTTCTTCTTTTGGTTTTAATGTGAAAATGATTTATTTTCTTGAGCATAGTTAGCCTCATTGAGTTGGAGTTTTCTTTCTAGTATTCTCTATAGGACTGGGTAAGTAGAAAGATATTGTTTAAATTTGGTTTTGTCATGGAATATCTTGGTTACTCTATCTGTGGTGATTGAAAGTTGATAAATGTGCCATTCAACCATGTCTCCATGTGTGGATGGAGAAAACAGCTACTACTGTGACTACTGTGATAATGCATTCAGGGGAACACAATGCAAGACTCTGATGCCTCACCATTGGTCAAAGTCTTGTCACAATAATACATGCCAATACACTGTAACAGCTATATTTGTCACTGCTGGCCTGAATACAAAGGTGCCCACTGTGACAGGGACATAAATGAATGCAGTAGCAAGCCCTGCCAATTTAGGGGGGAATGTGCCAAGCTATCCTCACAGGATCAATAGGGACATACAACAGGCCTGCCTTCCTCCTTCAGCTACCCTGGAGCCTCAGGCTGTGTTTGTATCTGTCAGCCTGGATTCACAGATAAGAGTCTAGCATGTCTGTCTTCTGGGAGGCTCCCCCACAGCTGACTGAAACAGATGCAGAGACCCACAGTCAAACATTAGATGGAGCTCAGAAAGTCTTGTGGAGGAGTTGGGGGAAAGATTGAGGAACCGAGAGGGGATAGAGTCTCAATAAGAAGACCATCAGTTAACTGAACTGTACACTTGGGGCTTCTCAGAGACTGAACCACCAACCAAAGAGTATACAAGGGCTGTACAAAGCCCCCCTTGCACAGATGTAGCAGATGTACATCTTGGCCTTTATGCAGGTCTCCAAACAACTGAAGTGGGGGCTTACCCTGACTTTGTTGCCTGCCTGTGGATGCTGTTCCCCTAACTATTCTGCCTATTCTGGCCTCAGCAGGATAGAATATAAGAAGTGCTGTAGTAACTGGAAGTGTCAGGGTGGGTTGGTACCCAGGGAGGACCTCTCCTTTCTCAGAAGTGAAAAGGAGGGGTTGATGGGAGAGGCTGTATGGGAGGGGTACTGGGAGGGAGGGCTGTGATCAGTATGTAAAGGAATAAATAAATAAATAAATAAATAAATAAATAAATGTAAAGCATTTAAAACATAAACAATGAGTACTTCATCTTTCTCCCTGGACATACTTAAGTTAATGTTTAGCTAAATAGATTAAGGAACTATGTCCATTTGCAAATAACAAAACATAAGGCATTCATTAAAGAAATGTGGTTGTCCATGTGTGGTGATGCTATTTCCAAGAATCTTACAAACTGGGGTTTCTAGAATTTTATTGACACATATAACATTTTGCCATGTGTATTGTCCATCATCACTCTGAAGGCATACAAATTCAGAGGAGAAAATTTGCTAGATATTGGATGGACTGGATTGTGACCCTTTCAAACTATGGAGTTTCAAATGTCAGTCTTTCACTTATAGCAATGAACCATGGTACCTCTCAGTGCCAGATGTGATAGTTTAGAGTTGGAAGTACAATCACTACTTAATGTTGCCTTGAGATGGAAGGGGGACCCTAGAATAAGATTTAAGAGAAAAAAGTTGTAATATAAAATTGAACTATTTGATGCATCCATGATTACAAAGTATCTGAAAACAAGAATAGACATTTTACTTTTATGGTTACTTTGTGCCCTGAGCACAGAAATAAACCCTTTTACTCCAATACAATAGACTATCTCTGTTTTTCCTGAATATTGGAATGTGGTAGCTTCAATCAGAATATTAAATATCATATTTCAGAAAGTTTGTATGACAGAAGTGTGAAATGTTTTATAATATTTTATGTGAAGTAACGGTTGAAATATTTGAGATAAACTTAATCTAATTTTTTTTCTATAAATAAGATTGCTCATTTGTCACTGTTAAAAATATCTATTTTCAACAGATTCTAGTATTGGTTGTCCAGCTTTATCAGCTTGTTGAGCTACAGCACCTGTCTCATCACTAGCAGCTTTTCCAGAACTATCACGTGCATCGTGAAAGCTCTATGACTTTTCCCAGCTCACACTTGGGCATCTACAGCAGTTTCATGATTTTAAGGAAGACATCACAAAGATGATAAATAATTGCAAGCCTCTTTACTTTCCCAAGGCTGTGTAGAATCAGTTCACTAGCCACTTCTTTCAAGTCCTTGGCTTGAACTGCTCAGGTCAAGATTTCTATCATCTTCTTTTTAATCTGAAAGAACTATTGGTGTTACAGAGAGGACATCTTGGGTACTGGGTGTGGAGGTTTTCAATGAGATCAAAATAACAGATGGAGCAAATAGCTATCAGCTGTCTTGATATTAACATGAGATTAGATCATGGTCTGTTTTTTATTGTTGTTGTTGGTGGTGGTGGTAGTGGTTTTTGTTTGGTTGGTTTTTTTGTTTGTTTTGTTTGTGTGTTTTAATAGGGAACACATTTTGTCCTGGTAAGATTCATGCCAGGAAAATGAGACAGTTCTGTTCTAAACATCATCAGTAATTATGTAGAATTTTCTAAGTGCAACTTCATCAATCTGTGGGTCAAGGCTCACTTCAAACATACAACCCTTGAGGCCATTAGAAGCAATTTGGATTGCCAGAGTCCTTGTGGCAAATTTTTTTTTCCAGTCATGTTCTTGCATCCTTTTTTTCAGGCACTTGTTCTTGCTGACCATTATGCTGCCACATAGAGAGCCAAAACACAAATTAGAGTATTATTAAAATTATTTCATCTCATATCTATTTTTCATTTTTGTATGGGTACCAGAAAAATTCTTATTTGATTAATATTATAAGTTACTAAATAACCTCAACATAGAGAAAAAAGGATGTGGATTGACTGCCATATTAGCTGGGCTTTAATGTGTTTTTTTCCTTTGTTCATCTGTTTGTTGAGACAGGATCTCATTATGTCACCCAGGCTTGCCTTGACCTGATGGGCTTCAGGAATTCTTCTGTCTCAGCCTCCTAGATGTTGACCACAGGTATGTGTCCTCATGCCCAATATTTTTGCCTGGATTCTAATCCTGGTTTCCCCATAAAATAGCTGTTTGTTCTTTGACAATTTATTAATATTTTCTAGGTATAGCTTACCTATACTAAATAGCAATACAAGCAATAATGCCTCATTAAGATAACTAAGAAGACAAAATACAATTTTGTATATAAGATGCCTCATTCCATGCTTGACTTACAGTGAGAATTTATTATTTATAAGAAAATTTCCAAACTTTTAGGAATAGTTTTGTTAGTGATTGTCTTCTTTCCCAGAACCTTCTAGATATTTCCCATAAACACTAAGATTATAAGTACCTTAACATGTCTGACAAAGAAGCCTATAGATGTTGATCCTAGCGCAATTCCTTCTCCCCATTCTACTCTGTTCCTTATAAAAATAATTTTTCTGTATTCCACTATAACATCCCAACACAGATAATCTCATTTGTTGTAGACTGAACATTGTCAACCCTGACTCCCAAAACTTTTCTCCATTCTGGTTTTCTGCAAAATTCCTTCCAACACATTTGGATGGGCCACTTCCTTTGTAAAGCTCCATCTAATTTTCAAGCCTATATAGAAATAATTAAGAACCTCACATTTTATATGTAACTTGTATGTATAGATATTACTGTAAATGATGAACGACAATATAGTTACATGCATATTTTTTAAATATTGCTCATACAACATCAATGCTTTTGAGGGTAACAATATATTTTCTATGACTTTCAGTCAAGGTAAAATAATGCTTAACTGAATTCTTGATACAAGCTCAAATTCATCTGCTGGATGGGTTACTAGATGCCTGCTAATATGATCTGTATATTTCTTTCTGTACCCTAAACACATCTCAGTTTACCCTTACTAATCCCTAGCTATCATGCTTCCCCCATGTTTCTTTTTCTTCTTTTCTCTCTTCTTCTCTTCTTCCCTTCCCCTTTGTCACCCAGCAAAAATGCAAGTAATGTAACATGCCAGAACTGCAGAACTAACTCTATTCAACAGGTCGTTACTTGGATAAAGACAGGCAAATGAGCCTGATATCCGGGCAATAACCCTTATCTTTATACTGTGTTCTAAATGATACTTTTGTGGTATCAAGTCATCGAGAACTGGGAACTTGTTAGTGCATCAAAGCTTTGCATATCCTAACAAACTCATTCTAACAAATATAATTTAATGTTCTTTTAATTGCAAATTCTCCTGAGAAGAGGAGCAACACATGACAATAACCCACGTTGATAATGACATCTTTCTGCCTAATCCAGAGAAATTAAACAAAAACAAAGATATAGTTTTTGGAAGCTAAATATTGGATCTCTGAGAGGAAAGGGCTGAGTGAAAAGCACGTAGAGGAAGTACTTGCCTGGTTGCTGGACAGCAGGTTTCAATTAATACCAGATTATACCAAAAACAACACACAAAGAATGAATATACATACAGAAAGCCCACCCCAAAATGCACGCTGCTCCCTTCTATCCTGCGTTCCCCTAGATAAAGCTTAGCAGTTGTATAAATAGACATGACTGGAGCTTTATAGCAACAGTAGAGCTTATTTTTATTTTTTTTCTTTAGCTTCCTGATAAAGCTAAAGGATAAAGTCCTATTTAGAAAGCTTTTATTTTGGCTCTGTTAGGATGTTCTATTCTAAAATATCATCAATATTCTTTAAGGTATATAAACTAATTTTAGCAAAAAGCCCCAGGAGTTGACTGTTACTGGTCTGATAATGGATATCAATTTTTTAAACTGAAAACAACTAAGAGTCTTTTTTAAAAAAAAATCCTATAAACCAAGCAGACTTCCCTCCTCAAACACTGGGCTCTGTGCTTTTATCATTCCCCACAGTTGTATCTTTTGTTATAAGCTACAAAGGATATAGCTGAACCATAGCAGTGACATAATCCCTTTCATCTGAGACTTCTTACATTCACCCACGTCATCTGATCTTGTGGCCAGAGAAGAGTACAGTCATGTGGAACATAAAAATATTTCCATGGTCAGCAAGAGACAGCATAAATGACAGTAGTCTACTAAGATAATAATGGAGTTTTCAAAAAATATACCACCTTGTGGTCTCCTAGCTGTTGTAATGCAACATATTACTCACTTAAAATAATTGATGCTGGTATAAACTTGTTAAGCTGCCATTTGGAATAATGTACAGTGTATTTAAGATATAACATTTGATAGTAATGATAAATGATTACGGATATTGTATGTATTTACTATTCTATGCTTTTAGAGCTACCTCTATGGACTCTTTCTACTTATAAAGAAAATATACTTTATGATATATATCATGCTATGCTGGCAGCAGCCTCCCAGAGATTGAAGTTAAGTCCACATTGCTGAAGACAGTGTTCAGTGTGGTCACATAATCTGGAAGATATGAGACGTATATGACCTGAAAGCTTCCTCCCAGAGGTGTAACTTTCAGTCTAAAAAGGAAGCATCCAAGGAAGGGACACACACAATAATCTTACCCATCTATGACACTTATGAACTACAATTACCAGAATGCCAAGATAACCCTAATGATGCAAAAGTGGCATGCATATTTTCCTAGTAACCAGTAGCTCTCTAATTGTACTTAAGGCCCACTCAACAGGAGGGAAACCATGCCTAGTACTGGAAACTTAGCCAAATATTTGAGGCTACTGAGATCATAGATCTTAGAGGAGGATATAGAGGAGAATATACTACTGCCATTTTACTAAACCAGCACAATTCCCATTTGCATTCTAAATATATATCCTTTTTTTATTCTGGAATTTTTTTATTTGATATTTTCTTTTTTAAAATTTTTATTATTATTTTCTTCATTTACATTTAAAATGCTATCCCTAAAGCTCCCTATACCCTCCCCACCCCTGCCTCGCTCCCAACCCACTCCCACTAATTGGCCCTGGCCTTTCCCTGTGCTGGGTCATATAACGTTTAAAGACCAAGGGGCCTCTCTTCCCAGTGATGGCCGATTAGGCCATCTTCTGCTACATATGCATCTAGAGACATGAGCTCAGGGGGTACTGGTTAGTTCATATTGTTGTTCCTCCTACAGGGTTGCATCTCCCTTCAGCTCCTTGGGTGCTTTCTCTACCTCCTATTGAAGTTCTTGNCATACAGATCTTTCACTTCCTTAGTTAGAGTCACACCAAGTTATTTTATATTATTTGTGACTATTGTGAAGGGTGTTGTTTCCATAATTTCTTTCTCATCCTGTCTGTCCTTCGAGTAGAGGAAGGCCACTGATTGTTTTGAGTTAATTTTATATCCAG
>NC_034613.1:143443124-143460757 GCF_900095145.1 Mus pahari
TCAATATTTTTGTATCTATGGAGGCCTGTTTTGTGACCAATTATATGGTCAATTTTGGAGGAGGTACCATGTGGGGCTGAGAAGAAGGTATATCCTTTTCTTTTAGGATGAAATGTTCTGTAGATAAGGTTCCAGGTGACTGGAGCCAGATATGGAGTCTGTCCCACCAGCTGTGTTGCTTCTGCAGGCCGCCCTCTCCCCGGCCATGTACCTCTCCCCAGCCAGGCACTGGAGCAAAGATGGCTCTCTTACCAGCTCTCCTCTGGTGGGAAAGGTGCGGGATGTCTGGAGCCAGAAAAGGAGTCTCTCCCAGCAGTTGTGTCACTTCTCCAAGCCGCCCTCTCCGCAGCACTGCACCGGAGGAAACATGGCTCTCCTACCGGTTCAGGCCTTGAGACTCCTCCTGGGCAGACACCCCTCCTAGAGCGGGAAAGGTGCCAGATGACTGGAGCCAGAAACGGGATCTTTCCCAGAAGCTATGTCGCTTTTGCAGGCTGCCCTCTCCCTAGCAGTGCACCAGAGCAAAGATGGCTCTCCTACTGGCTCAGGCCTTGAGACCCCTCCAGGGCAGACACACCTCCTTGGGTGGGACCTAAATATATATCCTTATTCCTACAGATGAGCTTAGCTTTCACCACTCATCAAAGAAATTTCTTTTTGCAACCAATGAAGACCATTATAGAAAACTGAAACTAATCAAAATTCAGAGAACCAGTGATTGTGTGGCACTTAGCCCCATATGATACATTGTCAATGCAACTTCCTCACCTAAGGCTCAGGCAGCATCAAAGAAGAGGGGACAGAAAGACTGTAAGATCCAGAGTACCAGAGTGTTTCCTATGCGATTGTTACTCATAAAAGTGTCATGGAAGTCACTACATTCATGAAATCTCAGTAACATGCCCACCTAATGAAGACCTAAACAAGGACAACATCAACAGATATGCCAACATGGAAGGGAGAGATTTTACAGGGCCCTAACCCAGGACAGTCATTCAATTAATAAGTCAATTGTATCTACAAACAGAACTCTAGTAAAAACTCTAAACATTAAAACTCCAGTTGGCAGTTGACTTCCCTGGTTGTTAATATACACACATCATACATTAGTACCTGGAAAACAATATTAAGTGTCAGGTCAGGGTAGAGTACAACAGAAACTTCAAAATAAGGATCTGGAGAGATTACTCATCAGTTACGAGCACTTTCTGATTTTACAGAGGACTGGACTTAGGGTTGTAACACCTGTGTTGGATATAACCTATAATTCCAGCTCCAGGACATCTGATATCCTCTTCTGATTTCCAATAGCAACTACATGCATACAGTGCACATACACACAACTAGATGCACATACATACAAATTCAAACAATAAAAAGTGACAAAAAAAGAAGCAGTAGCTTTACACTTAAAAGTGTCATGAACTGTTTCACAGATTCCTTAATTTACTTTAAGCCGAATCCTTGATCTGTAATAAACTCTAAAAATTAGTAAACAGTAAAGAGAATAGTTTTTCTGGAAGGTTTGTACAATCTCCTTCTGAATTGCCAATTCTAAGACTAGATGTGAAGCTGCTGTTAAATGATATTTCACAAAGAAACAAATGTGTTTCCAAAAGATAGTTCTATGATTTCAAACATAAAATAAAATAAAATAAATGCAAAGTAGGAGGAAGAAAACTGATTTACAGTCTTCATTAAACTACCTGTAATAGTAAAATGTATGGTCAGATGGAAAACCTAAAGAGAATAGCAAGCTCAGGAAGTTAGCAGCCATGGTGAACTCGGACAGTTCATGTACTTCCTATATGCCTCAATAGTCTCAACAGTGAAATGGAAAAAAGTACCATGTAGAAAGAAGACCACTACAAAAATGAAACAAGCTAATGCACATAGAATGTTTGAAATTCCAATGTTTTAGCTATCCATATTAACTATGTAAATGTATTCTTCTTTCCTTTGAAATTTTATGTGAAACCACGGCCCTTACACTATTTTTCCACTATACCAAAATTATTCTTTTCTGAAACATAAAACTGTTTTTTTTTCAGATTATTGGTATTACTGGTAATGTCTATAATGCCATCTTACTACAAAGTTATAATAATACACTATGATTGAAAAAATACTAATCATATGCTACAGTGATATAACATAAAAGCTCCAGATCAGATGAAATGAATGAGTAAGATTGAATGTTCATATTATAGGCATAGAGGGACATTGTTAATAATGGCATCTTAAACTTTCATAGTTCTCTCTAAATTTAAAGACTTTTCAAGCATGCATTTTTCTCTATCCCAATGATTTTCTGAATTATATATCTAGAAGTGTTAGATTATTTACTATTATCTTATTTTATAGAAACCTAAAACCAAAATAGAATTCATGCCTCAATGTGTCATTTATTTATTCATTTAACAAATAGTCATCACAGAATAATTGTCCTGTGAGATGGTAATATAGGTGAACTATTTTACAGTGATAAAACCTTTGCTCTCATCAAATTTAGATCTTACACATCCTGTTCTTGAAATTTTTCCATGTAATTAAATAAAAAGTTAGATATTGAATTTGGCTGTTCTAAAACTAGTTCATCAAATATTCTTTTCTATCATTCATCTTTAATGTACAGCTAAAATGGAATTGATTTCCAAGTTGTTAGTCAGACCACATATTTCATTTCTACTTTATGTAATTTCAAATCATCTTGTAGTGTGATTTTGTGAAGTAGAGTGGAAATATTGTAAAAGCCAGAAGTCAGGGTAGGCTAAGGTTTCCAGGGTGTCTTCTGGACACCACAGGATGCTACATGGATAAACTCACAACCACTGTGGTTGCCTGATCAACTGCCCAAGAAAAAGTTAGTTATCATTCCAGCATGGAGGGTGGGACACTCACAAACTTTCAAGCTCAACTGCAGAGCTGTGAACTATAGCTTCTAGGAGAAGAGGATTCAGACATTTTAAAGGTGTGGCCCCTGGTGAGATCAATAATGTTTCAGTGGATTTTAGACTCACAACAATGAATGCATGGGCTACACAAATTGGATGCAATGAGTTATATAAAAAGAAAAATCATTAAGTTGGAACAGAGATGGGCTTGAAGCATAGATCAAAGAGGGCTTATGGGCAAAGACTGAAGAGTATAATCAAATTACATTACATATATGTTCAACAATATAACACTTACTTATGGGGCAAAAATTATGTTCCAGGAGTTGGGTGTAGTTTTATCTCTTTGTGTTGGCATTTTCCTTCTATTATCCTCTGTAGGGTTAGGTTAATGGAAAGACAATGTTTAAATTTGGTTTTGTCATGGAATATGCTGATTTCTTTATCTATGGTGTTTGAGAGTTTTGTTGGGTATAGGAGCTGGGCTGGTGTTTGTGTTCTCCTAGGGTCTGTATGACATCTGCCCATGATCTGGCTTTAAGACTCTCTGTTCAGAAGTCAGGCATAATTCTGATAGGTTGGCCTTTATGTGTTATTTCACCTTTTTCCCTTACAGCTTTTAATATTCTATCTTTGTTCTATGCATTTTGTGTTTTGATTATTATGTGATGGGAATAATTTCGTTTCTTGTCCAATCTATTTGGTGTTCTGTAGGCTTCTTGTACGTTTATGGCCATCTCTTTCTTTAGGTTAGGGATGTTTTCTTCTATGATTTTGTTGAAGATGTTTAATGACCCTTGGAATTTTGAATCTTCACTCCCTTCCACACTTATTATTCTTAGGTTTGGTCTCTTCATTGCATCTTGAACTTCCTGGATGTTTTGGGTTAGGAACTTTTTGCACCTTGTATTTTCTTTGACTGTTGTGTCAATGTCTTCTATGGTATCTTCTGCAACTGAGATTCTCTCTTCTATTTCTTGTATTCTGTTGGTAATGTGTGAGGTAATAGACTATTCAGATACAGGCTGGTCTCCAGTCAAGCTGAGGTGTAGAACCCCGGGACCCAATGGTGATAATTCACCTACATGGGATAGTAGGCATTCCCTCATGTCTCCTAGACTCAAGGTTCCTGTTGAAGTTACCACCCTCCACAGTCCCCACAAGAGAAGTGTGGCTTTTAGTAACATAGACAATGTCCCAATGACCTTCAGGCTAGACTCCTCCCACTTACCTAGCAACACCATAGATAACAGTCCACCATAAGAGGGGCTATTTGGCCCCACCTCACTCTCTCCTCTCTTCACTCTCTTACTCTCCTCTCACTCTCTTACTCTCTCCTCTTACTCTCTCTCCTCACTCTCTCTCTCTAACCTTACTCTAGCCTTTCTTCTCTCTCTCCTTTTCCCCTTCTCTCCTCTTGGCCATTGCCAGTCTCTCTCTCTTTCTACTTTCTCTCTTTTCCCCTGCCTTTCTACAATAAAGTTCCAAAACCACAGACTGTCTCTGTTCATCAAGGCCTGCTGTGCTTGGACAATGGGATAGACTTTCCTCTAATGAGCCATTTCTAATCTCAGGATGGAAGGCCTTCCTGTGCTCCAGTCAAGGCCCAGACTAAGGACTCTCGCCTGCATGGTAACCTCTCTCTCTCAGCCCTCTCTCTCATAACTCTGGGGCTGAGGGTGTTTCCCCCCGGGGTCCCTGGTATTAGGGGCTGCCCCTTGTCCACCCCCCCCCGTCGAGTGGGGTCAGTGGCTTAGATGCCCACCTGGGGCCGAGTGGAAAGTGTCCGGCAGCCCTCCTGTGTCTGCCTGCCCAGAGCACAGGATCTCTGGCCGGATGTGTGCGCTCTCCCTCCCCACTCTTCCCCTACACCAGATTGCCCACAGTGATGATTGCATCTCTGACTCCTGATCTCTTTCGTAGGTTTTCCAGCTCCAGGGTTGGAATCCCTTTGTGATTTCTTTGTTTTTTTCTATTTCCATTTTTAGATCATGGGATGGTTTTGCTCAATTCCTTCACCTATTTGATAGTACTTTCCTCTCTTTCTTTAAGGGATTTTTGTGTTTCCTCTTTAAGGGCTTCTGTTTGCCTGTTCTTCTGCATTTCTTTAGGGGAGTTATTTATGTACTCCTTAAGGTCCTCTATCATCTTCATGAAATAGGATTTTAGATCAGAATCTTGCTTTTCAGGTATGTTAGAGTATCCAGGGCAAGCTATGGGGGAAGAACTGGGTTCTATTGTTGCCAAGTAGCATTGGTTTCTGTTGTTTATGTTCTTTGCTTACATTTCCCTATCTGGTTATATCTTGTGTTAACTGGCCTTGCTATCTCTGACTGGAGCCTGTCCTTCCTGTGAGCCTGGTTGATGAGACTCCTTGGTTCTTTCAGGCTGTCTCTGGGTTTTGGAGGGGGGTTGAAGTGGCTGATCTGTGAACTTGGTTGTGGCAGACCTCCTGGTAGTCAAGCTGACTGTGGGTGGGGGNGGGGGTGGGGGATGCTAGAACACAGGATCTGCTCCTGCGCAGTTATGGAAAGAAGAAGATGTGTCTCTAGCAGAGCTTATCTCTAATAAGGAACAATCAGTTATTTCCTTCTGCATATTTGGTGAATAAGGCATAGATATAGCACAATTGAAACAAGTCTGTTGCATGTTAGGTTCTCTATAGAGTTTAGGGTCTGAGAGCAACTAATTTATAACAAATCAATAGATCTTCGGGTTCAGATCCTCAGTTTCCCAACAATTTACTTGATGTGGAGGATACTTGCTTGGCCTTGGATGAAAGATTTTTATCTAATAGATTTCATTGGCATCTGTCTTTGAATACGAACAACACAAATACCTGACAGCCCTGTGGTTTCATTCATAGGTGCCCTGTATTATTATTGCTGTTCTCATGGAGGCAGGAGACTTTGGCCTCCTGAGTATTGTAATATAATATCTTGTGTAGTAAAACTCCTCTTGTGCATTTTTTTTTCATTTTTAATCACTTTTCATTAAAGGGATGAGTGAGAGGAGGTAAATATCTGGCCATCCCACTCCTGGATGTTGTAGTTTCAAGTCAGAATTCAAAAGGTTCCAGAACGAAAAAAATAGTTATTTTCCCCCAAGGTTTCAGAATATCTGGGCTTCATGCCAACAGTTTCTTCCTTATCTCAGTAGACTGTATAACAAGAAGGTCATTTTTTTCTACATACGATTTTCTCTGCAAATATCAGATATTTAACACTTAAGTTTCAATATTTTGATTTAATTTCAAACCAGTATGCCTAGCAATCATGGATCATCCTGAACTTAATTATGAATACAGTTTATACTTCCTTGAAAGTCCTAATAATGTTTGTCATGGAATTCATCTAGGTCCCTACAGAATTTTTTTTTTAATTGTTCATTTCTTACTAGATTTTCCCACTAGGATTTCCATATCTCACTTGTTCCTTTTTCTTTCCACTTGAGTATATGGAGAATTATTTCTTAATCTCAAATTTCTGTATGATATTGGGACATTTTTTAGATATCCAAATCATAGTGCTCCAGATGTATTGCACACTTTCTGAAGCTGTTCATAAACAGCACATTCTCTATACTCACGCATCACAGAAAGTAGACCAGCCATGTTTGGGGGGTGCTTTCTTTCTTCTTTCTTTTTAAAATATGATTCCTCAAGATAGTATGAACAAGTGTGTCTCATCTCATTTCTCTCTGTCTCACATTTCAACCTAATATTACCTACTAATTGCCTCATTTAAGACTACAGAATTGTTTGAAAGATACCTCCTTTCTCAATCTACCCTTTGTCTCTCAGTCCATCTGTCGTTTTTCTTTTTCTCTCCTTCTTTCTTTCTCTCTTCTGTGAAACTGTGAGTCGAAGCAGACCATTGTACATGTCAGGGAAACACTTCTACTATTTTTTTTTTTTTTACTTTTTACTGATTCTCTGTGAGTTTTAAATCATGCGCCCAAGTCCTGCTCATCTCTCTGTCCCCTCATATCCAACCTTTACCCTTGTAATATGCCACCTAACATAAAACACCCATACACACACATGCACACACACACAGAGAGAGAGAGAGAGAGAGAGAGAGAGAGAGAGAGAGAGAGAGAGAGAGAGAGAAGCAAGCAAACAAACCCAAAGCATACAAAACATCTTATTGTGGAGGTTGTAGAGTGTCACAGTATGTTCTATAATATATTCTTCAGTCCATACATTTTCACTTACAAATGATCATTACAATGAGGCCTTGGTCTAGTTCAAGATCTCTGTCTTCTGTGACACCATCAATATTGGATCCACACTGAGTCTCCTTCCAGTAATCCTGTTATTGCTCTCTGTCATGGAGTTCCTATAGCTTTGGAATAGCAGCACTGGGTCTTTTACATGCCCCAATCTTTCACAGATAATATAGATTTTGGTATAGGCCAATTCAGAGCCCTGGATCTGGGTCTGGGTGGTAGCTAAGCTGCTCAAATCACCTACCTGCAGACTCTCCATTATCCATACCACCACAGCAAGTTCTCCAGCACTGCTCCAGCTTGACCACCCATGGACAGGAGGCAGGGTCAGCTATCCTGCTTTCATGTCCTCGGAGTCAGCTCACCTGTGTCTTAGCCATCACACCACTGCCACTGGGCCACCTCCACTGCATTGCCCAGACAAGGTGCAGGGGTGGCTCATCAGTAACTTACAGCTAGTGAGCTGTCATGGTCCCAGGATCAGCTCCTCTGGCTACTGCAGGTATTGGAAGGAGGACGCAGGCATTACTCCCTCACCCATATCACCTTTTGCTAGAAGAGTGGTGGGACTAACGCTCCCATGTTCTTGCCCTCATGTCAGTTGATCTGTGACGCTTTCACTAGGGTCAAGTCTACTATGTTCCCTGGAGAAAGTACAGGATCCAAGTCTCCTGAGTGCTGCAGCAGGTGAGGGAAAAGACCAAGCCATTTGTTCTCATGACCTCCAGACTGGACTTCCAGAGGTGGTGAGGGGTGAGGTAGGGAGGACATCACACCCACACCCACACCACCTTACAACAGCCTAGTGGGCAGGCCGGCTCTCCTGTGCTTTCACCCTTGGAATTGTCTCATCCATATCCCCTTGACTGTCAGACTACAGAAACACTTGAAATTCAAAATTGTCAGTTATTTTTTATTTACAATGCCCCAAAACTCAGAGTTAATGGACTTCACCAGGGATAATTCTTTCTTCCTCATTCGTTATTTGTTCTGAGGGTCAAGGATTATCTCCCTGGGCTATTGGTGTCAATATAGTTCATTACACTAGCTTTGGTTGTTAGGATTGATGTCTTCATATCAATGCTACTTTTGGTGTTTCTTAATATTAATATCATAACAGGGCAATAATCCGAATGACCAAAAGATACTAGCAAGTTTAGTTGAATTATACCAAGCTTAGTTTGTAGGAAAGAGTATAAAAGTGAATGAGTAACAGGAGAAATTCCCACATGCAGAAAGAAGCTTCCAGCATTCATATTAAAATTACTCTGAAAAATGAAGTTTTCTGTGAAACTACATATAGAGAAAAATTCTGCAAGACTTTAGATAATCAAAACATCATGTTCTTAGGCATCTTTTCCAGTTCTTACACCTGCCAACTCATCTGAAGAGTTGTTGCACAATACCACATCTAAGAGCACAGAATATGTAAAAAAGTATTCTTGTTTATTCCCCAATGTTAACTACTAGACCAGCCCTTAGGGTAAGAGTGTATTTTTTTTAAGTATATGCTCATTCAGGTGTATTATTTAAAATGAAAGTAAAATCAGAGCAGAGGGAGAAAGTACATGAACAAAGTGAATGTAGGAAAAAATGCCTGTAAAAGGGACTGGGAAGGTCCCAGCAGAGCAATAGGAAAAGGAAAAGCATCTAGGTGGTGACGATGGGAGGAGAATCACAGGATTCAAGAAAGGGGTGAAGCATCTGAAACTTGCATTTTGTTTTCTAGCTCCCAGCTTCCTGGGTGCTGATAAGGTGAATAGTAAAAGTCATTCTGGGTAGGGTGGGAACAGACACATAGCAGAGATGGACAGTGACAAGACAGGTTATGGAGAACTCAAGCAAGAACAGAAGTATAGTGTGAGATAGTAAGAGGAGATAGTGGATAGACTTAAAGGGGGTGAGGGCAATTTAGGATTAGGAAAAAAAAACAGAAGTGGTCAGCTGAGTATATTATTACCCAACAGTCAAGTAAAAGAAAGGAAGCTACAATAAGTTCAGTAGGTCATTGGGTGGCATGGAGTTTATCTCAGAGTGACACAGCTCAAGGAGTGTGGTTTGCAGCTAGGCTGGCTGAGAAAGGCATGGGAATGAGTTATGTACTGTGGACTACACTGACTTTGTAACACATTGATGGGGAGGAGATTAGAGAGATGGAATCCCTAATCAAAAACCGATATCAGAATATAAATATACAAAACAGATAAAGAACTCAATAAGTTAGACACTGACAAGCCAAATAGCCCAATTAAAAATGGGATATAGAACAAAAAAGAATTCTCAACAGAGGAATTGCTAATGGCTGAGAATCACTTAAAGAAATGTTCAACGTCCTTAGTCATCAAGGAAATGAAAATCAAAGTGACTGAGATTTCATATTATACCTCTCAGAATGGGTAAGATCCAAACTCAAGTGACAGCACATGCTGGCAAGGTTATGGAGCAAGGGGAACACACTTCGTTTGCAGTGGGGCAATGGGCTATGCACAGACAGTCTGGTCTCCAGTTGAGCTGAGGTAGAACCCTGGTGGTGGTAATTCCCACCTACATGGGACAGAAGGCGTTTCCTCATGTCTCCTAGACCCCTGGCTCCTGTCAAAGTTACCACCCCTATAGCCCCCACAAGAGAAGCATGTGGCTAGTAGTCACGTAGGTAATGTCCCAAGCTTCTGACCTTTAGGCTAGACTCCTTCCAATTACCGAGCAACAGCAAGATAACACAGCCACTATAGGAGGGGCTGCTTGGCCCCACCTTGCTCTCTCCCTCTTACTCTCTAAGCTTTTCTCTCTCTAAGCCTTTACCTTTCTTACTCTCAAACTCTCTCTTTCTCTTTCTCCCTTCTCTCCTCTTGGCCATGGCTGGTCTCTCTCTTTCTACCTTTTCTCTTTCCCCCTGCCTTTCTACAATAAAGCTCTAAAACCATAGACTGTCTCTGTCCAGCAAGGTCCACTGTGCTTGGATGATAGGATAGGTTTTCTCCTAAAGAGCCATGCCTAATTTCCAGTCAGAAGGCCTTCCTGTGCTCCAGCCACTGACTAGACTAAGGACTCTACCCTGCTTGGGAACCTCTCTCCCTCTGCCCTCTTCTTGTATCTCCAGGGCTGAGGGTGTCGCCCTGGGACCCTGATTACCAGGGGCTGCCCCTTGACCACCCCCCTGCAGTGTGGGGCCAGTGGCTTCACACAGCTAGATGCCCACCCGGGGCTGAGTGGAAAGTGTCCGGCAGTCCTCCCATGTCCACCTGCCCAGAGCATAGGAAGTCTGGCCGGACGTGGGCTATCTCCCTCCCCCTTCTTCCCCTATACCCACAGCCCCACAAATTGCTGCTGGGAGTGCAAACTTGTATAACTACTTAGGAAATCAATTTGATGGTTTCTTGAAAACTGGGGATAGTTCTACCTCACGACCCAGCTATGCCACTTGTAGGCATATACCCAAAAGATGCTCTACCATACCACAAGGACACTTGCTCAACAATGTTCATGGCAGCTTTATTTGTAATAACCAGAAACTGGAAATAACCTAGATGTCTTTCAACTGAAAAATGGGTAAAGAAAATGTCATACATTTATACAAAAGAATATTACTACTCAGCTACTAAAAACAAAGACATCATGAAAGTTGCAAGGAACTACATGGAAGTAGAAAATATCATCCTGAGTGAGGTAATCACACACAGAAAGATATATATGGTTACAGGCAGACAGGAAAGGGCATAGAGAGAATTAGAGATTGAAATGGGGACATCTCTGGAACAAACTGGAGACCTGAGGCAGTGGAGGGACTAGGAATTCTGAGGGGAAGGAACTCTAACTCAGACTCCTAGCATCTGGAAATATTGATACTGAAGTAGTCATCTCCTATAGCCAGGCGGGACTTCCAGTAGAGGGAGAGGGACACCACACCCACAAAAACTTCAACCCAAAATTTGTCCTGCCTACAAGATGTGCAGGGATATAGATGAAGCAAAGATTGAGGAAATGGCCAAACAATGACTGCCCCTACTTGAGGCCCACCCCTAACACCATTTATGATACTCTGCTATGTTTTCAGATATGAGCCTAACATAAATGTCTTCTGAGAGATGTCATCCAGCAGCTGATGGGAACAGATGCAGAGACTCACAGCCAAAGATTAGGAGTTTAGGGAATCTTATTGAAGAGTTGGAAGAAAGATGGAGGGAGCCAGAGGAGTCAAGGATACCACAAGAAGGGCAACAGTCAACCAACTTGAACCCCCTAGGGACTCACAGAGACTAAATGACCAACCAAAGAGCATGTATGGGCTGGACCTCGGCCCCCTACACATTTGTAGCAGATGTGCAGCTTGGTTTTCATGTTGGTTCCCTTACAATTGGAGCGGAGGCTGTCTCTGACTCTGTTGCCTGCCTTTGGATCCTCTTCTGCTAGCTGGGCTGCCTTGCCTGGCCTCAGTGGGAGAGGATGTGCTTAGGCCTGCTTTGACTTGATGTGCCAGGGCAGGTTGGTAGCATGGGGACCTCCCCTTCTCTGAGAAGAAGAAGAGGGGTTATGAGGGAAGGGTTATGTGAGAGTGTGCCCAGGGGGGAAGGAGGAAGGGTCTGCAATCCAGATATAAAGTGAATAAATGTTTAAAATTCTGAAAGAAATGCAGACTGTGGGGAACTTAGATTATGAAATTTCATAGGGAAACATGGGCATCTACCAGGAACTATTTATGTAATATTTTGTCTAAGTGTTTGGATTCATTCTACTCATATCCTGAGTTCCCACCTGAAGTTGAGTTTAAAAACAATGGACTAATTTGTTTGGAATAGGAAAGTTGGAGATGAGAGAGCATTCAGGCTGGTGCTGAAGAAGCAACTATAATTGACAGATCATTTTAGAAGAGCCTCATGTACCACATTGAGACAATAGGAAAGTGTTTCTGCAGGTCAGAACACAGAGGTCAGAGCTGCTGTCCAGTAGAGTTAGACTATATTTGAAGCTGACAACAGAATTTGGTAATGTTGTAAACATTGTCTACTTGGTACTGATTTTGAGGATATGAACGATTCAAGGCTGAGTGAACCACGGAAAACGTCTGAGACTAGGTAATGTGTGGAGAGGCCCTGAGAGGACTTTGCATGAAGCTGTGGAGTTGCAAAGGATACTGGAGATGCCACAGCCATGGAATATCCACCAAGGAGAGCTGCAAGTGTAAAGTGGAGCAGGTCTAAACCTAAGAAAGGAGTTGTGTGTACCATAGATGGTAAAGCAAGAGAGGTATGGTCACTCTTTGGAGAGTGGTTGATTACCTTATACACCTAAATGATGGGCACAAAAAGAGATTAAGTATATTTGTAAGATTTTGGTTTTAGATTGTTAGGGATTCTGTTGACTTAGTACATTAGTGGTTGTAGATTCTCTGGGTGAGAATTTGTGATAGTGAGTAATTAGCTAAGTTTCCAGTACAAGGAAAGTTATTGAGAGTCTCTTAAATTCAATTAGAGAACTGTTGGCTACTGCCAAGATATGTATGCCACTACCGCAACCTTAATGTTGTTGTGGCACACTACTCAATGATGTGGTTCTTAGGCACCATAGCTGGGTAAGATTACTGATGCCTCTCTCCTTTGTAAACTTGCATGACACTTTCTGGTACTATGAGAGCTAATCTTCAGAGAGTAGAAATTCATGGTAGTTCCAGCTTTGGGTCTCTGAGACCTTTTTCTGAAGTGCAGGATCTTCAGCAATAGGGACTTACCTTCCATCTCTGAGGAGTAACCAAGGGAAACAGCAATAGGCTGTACATCATGATATTCCCCTTTATCCTCTTTCCCCCATCTTCTGCGTTGACTCTTCACCCTCCCTAAGGAGACTTTTCATAACTAATTCTCTGACTATATTACATGGACCCTGCTAGTCCGCTCTCTAGCAATGCCCCTATTTTACTTTCCTAGTTCCTGTGGTTAGATAGGCTATGTATTCAAAGCTGAGAATTTGTATCTAGGAGCCCCCAATAAGAGACCATGTAATGTTTTTCTTTTTGAATCTGGCTTACCTCATTCAGTAATATCTTTCCTAATTCCTTCAATGTTCATGATTTCATTTTCATCACAGCTGGATAATATTCCTCAGAATATAGGTACCACAGTTTCATCATCCTGTGGGAGGTTATAGAAGATTTAGATTCTTTCTTTTCCTAGCAAATGTAAATAGATCCAGGGAACATGTGAACATATTTAAGTGAATTATGAACATGGAAAAGCAAGTATGTGTGGGGCATGATATTGATTCCTTTGGGCATCTGTCAAGAAGTGGTATAGCTGGGTCATAGGGGATATTAACTTCAGCTTCCTCAAATTTTTCCACATGGATTTCGGTAGTAGCTGGACTAGTTTTCAATCCTACCAATAGTCAATGAGGGGTCCCTCTTCCCTAGGTTCCCCCCAGCATTTGTTCTTGGTTGTTTTATTGCTCTTTGCCATTCTGACTGAGAATAGATGAAGATCAAAGATGTTTTAATTGGCATTTTCATGATTATTAGTGATGATAAGCATTTTCTGAGCTATTTTTAAGCCATTTTTTTCCTCTTTGAGAACTCTGTATTTGTGTTTCCAGACCCATTTTTTGAATGGGTCATTTGGGTTTTAATTTGTTCATTTGTGCTTTGCTTTTGTTTTTGTTTTGTTTGGTTTAGACTATTTTTTTTAATTTAAGTTCTTTGTATATTTTGCCTATTAAACCTCTGTCAGACTTGTTGTAGCTGGCTCCCATTCCATGAACTTCCTCTTTAACCCGGTTGGTTAATTCTTTAGCTTTTCAGAAGGATTTTAGTTTCATGAATTATATTCAGGAAGTCCTTTCCTAAACCTGTATTGTGTAGGGTACTGGGTATGGTTTTTCTACATGTTTCCGTGTTGAAGGTTTAAGTCTTTGATCTATTTAGAATTATTTTTTTGTGCAAAGTGATAGATGTGGTTGTAATTTCATTCTACTGCATGTGGGCACCTAGTTTTCTCACAACCATTAGTTGAAAATGCTATCCCTTCTCAAGTATATGTTTTAGCATCTTTGTCAAATGTTAAGTGACAACAACAGATACTTTTAAGAAATAAAAGGACTTCAAAGGTCTAAATTGTCAGAGAGATGATATAATGAAACTGAATGAAATGAATACCAAGGAGAGAATGAGCATTGAAATTTGCTGACTATGTTTGAGCAGAAATATGGGAATTATTTGCAATTATTGAGGTGTTTCTTCCACTACAGTAGAATGGAGAGTTAATTTATAGAATGGGTGGCTTAAAGTTAAAGGTATTTCAACTGAAAGCAGATTTACCAGAGCTAAAGAATGTGAGGGAAACAACAAGTAGGATTTGATGACTTTAGAAAAGTAGATAGTTAAAATAGTTCTTTGACAAAAGACATGAAAAGCTGCATATGAAACTAGATTAGGATTTACAGGCTGACAGGTTGGGCCTATAATTACTTATAATCTATAAATTGTAGCATGCTCCCAACCTGTACTTTGAGAGTTTGCCTCCATATTTATATGGTGGATAATAAAAGGGTTTGGTAAAAAGTATGGAAGAGGAAACAGTAACTAAAAGGGAATCAAGAACTCAAACATGGAAATCAAGTTTAAAAGACTAATAGGGGATTAGGATGTTATTTGGGGGGAGTGGCAATTCTTTTCTATATTAACTATATTTTTATTAAGAGTTTCTTTATTTATATTTCAAATGTTTTCCCCTTTCCAGGTCTTCCCTTCGGAAACCCCCTATCCTATCACCTCTCCCCTGCCTCTATGAGGGTACTACCCCACCCACACACCAGCTCCTCTCCCTGGCATTCCCCTACACTGGGGCATCATACACCCTCAGGCCCAAGGGCCTCTCCTCCCACTGATGCCCACATATGTAGCAAGTGCCATGAGTTCCTCCAAGTATATTCCTTGGTTGGTGGTCCAGTTCCCAGAAGTTCTGGGTGGTGTCTGGCCTGTTGACATTGTTTCTCCCTCCACGTGGCTGCAAACCCAGCAGCACCTTCAGTCCCTTCTCCAACTCCTCCATTGGGAACCCACACACTCAGTCCAATAGTTGGTTGTTAGCATCAACCACTGTATTTGTCAGGCTCTGGCAGAGCATCTCAGGAGGCAGCCATATCAGGCTTCCATCATCAAGAACTTCCTGGAATCCACAATAGAATCCAGTTTTGGTAGCTGTATATGGGATGGATCTCCACGTGGGGCAGTCTCTCGATAGCCTTTATTTCAATCTTTGCTCCACACTTTGTCTCTATATTTCCTCCCTTGTGCATTTTTTTCCCCTTCTAAGAAACACTGACGCATTCAAATTTTTGTCTTCCTTCTTTGTAGGCTTCATATGGTCTGTGAATTGAATCTGTGGCATTCTGAAATGTTGGGCTAATATCCACTTATCAGTGAGTACATACCCTGTATGTACTTTTGTGACTGAATTACCTCACTTGGAATGATAGTTTCTTTTTTTATTAGCTATTTTCTTTATTTACATTTCAAGTGTTATCCCCTATCTGAGTTGACCCTTCAAATATCCCCTATCCCATCCCCCATCCCCCTGCTCCCCAACC
Source organism: Mus pahari (assembly GCF_900095145.1). Lineage (NCBI taxonomy): Eukaryota > Metazoa > Chordata > Mammalia > Rodentia > Muridae > Mus > Mus pahari. The sequence continues at coordinate 143,458,823 of NC_034613.1, forward strand.
CACCCACTCCCATTCCTGGTCCTGAAATTCCTCTATTTTGGGGCATAGAGCCTTCACAGAACCAAGGACCTCTTCTCCCATTGATGACCAACTAGGCAATCCTCTGCTACACATATAGCTAGAGCCACAAGCTCCACCATGTGTTTTCTTCAATTGGTGGTATAGTTCCAAGGAGCTCGGGGGTACTGGTTAGCTCATATTGATGTTCCTCCTATGGGGCTTCAGACCTCTTCAGCTCCCTGGGTATTTCTCTGGCTCCTTAATTGGGGACCTTGTGCTCTGTCCAATATGTGACTGTGAGCATCCACTTCTGTAATTGCCAGGCACTGTCAGAGCCTCACAGGAGACAGCTATATCAGGGTCCTGTCAGCAAAATCTTGTTGGCATTTGCCTAGTGACTGGGTTTGGTGGTGGTTTATGGGGTGGATCACCAAATAGGGCAGTCTCTGGATGTTAATTCCTTCAGGCCTTCTCTGAACTTTGTCTCTATAACTCCTTCCATGAGTATTTTGTTCCCCCTTCTAAGAAGGATCGAAGTATCCACACTTTTGTCTTCCTTCTTCTTGAGTTTTGTGTGTGTTGCAAAATTGTATCTTGGGTTTTCTAAGTATCTGGGCTAATCTCTACTTCTCAGTGAGTGCATATCATGCATGTTCTTTTGTGATTGGGTTACTACATTCAGGCACTCAGGATGATATCCTCCAGATACAGCCATTTGCCTAAGAATTTCATAAATTCATTGTTTTCAATAGCTGAATAGTACTCCATTGTGTAAATGTACCATATTTTCTGTATCCATTCCTCTGTTGAGGGATATCTGGGTTCTTTCCAGCTTCTGGCTGTTATAAATAAGGCTGCTATGTATGTAGTGGAGCATCTGCCCTTATTACAAGTTGGAGCATCTTCTGGATATATGCCCAGGAGAGGTATTGCTGGATCTGCCAGTAGTACTATGTCCAGTTTTCTGAGGAACTGCCAGAATGATTCCCAGAGTGGTTGTACAAGCTTGCAATCCCACCAGCAGTGGAGGAGTGTTCCTCTTTCTCCACATCCTCGTCAGCATCTGCTGTCTTCTGAATTTTTGATCCTAGCCAATCGAACTGGTGTGAGGTGGAATCTCAGGGTTGTTTTGATTTGCATTTCCCTGATAATTAAGGATGTTGAACATTTTTTTTTTTCAAGTGCTTCTCAGCCCTTCGGTATTCCTCTGTTGAGAATTCTTTGTTTAGCTCTGTACCCTGTATTTTAATGGCCTTATTTGAATTTCTGGAGTTCAGCTTCTTGAGCTCTTTATATATGTTGGGGTGTCCCACCTCCACTAATCACTCACCCTCAAAACACCAGCCCCCTACAGGCGCATAGGCATACCAGTGAGTTTCTGTGTTTCCACCGCCTACCAAGAGGACCACCTCAGGTCTCCCAGAATGCAGCGTCCTTGGACCGCCTATGTCAACAGACACTCATCCCTGCCTCAATCCTCGGACCCGCCTACGATCCCTTGGACCCACCTACAATCGGACCACCGCCAGCAACTTCAAAAGACTTAAGGGCGGGCTAGGAATTTTTCTATGTTACTTAAACAGAGTCCGGTTATTAAACTTCGAGCCTTGACCAGTGTGACATTGCCTAGGCTCAATTTCCTTTAGCAGCCTATTCCCTTTTAGGATATTCTGCCCTTCAGGACGGACCTAGACCGGAGTGTTTCCGCGGGCGGGAACACTCATATATATATATTGGATATTAGTCCCCTTTCATATTTAGGATTGGTAAAAATCCTTTCCCAATATGTTGGTGGCTTTTGTGTCTTATTGACAGTATCTTTTGCCCTATAGAAGCTTTGCAATTTTATGAGGTCCCATTTGTCAATTCTTGATCTTACATCACAAGCCATTGGTATTATGTTCAGGAATTTTTCCCCTGTGCCCATATCTTCGA
>NC_034613.1:143461987-143490551 GCF_900095145.1 Mus pahari
TTTCTTTGTTGGATCTTTGTGTGATTTAGGTATCAGAGTAATTGTGGCTTTATAGAATGAATTAGGTAGAGTACCTTCTGTTTCTATTTTGTGTAATAGTTTGAGGAGAGTTGGAATTAGGTCTTTTTTGAAAGTCTGATAGAATTCTGCACTAAACCCATCTGGTCCTGGGCTTTTTTTGGTTGGGAGACTATTAATGACTGCTTCTATTTCCTTAGAGGAAATGGGACTGTTTAGATAGTTAATCTGATCCTGATTTAATTTTGTTACCTGGTTTCTGTCTAGGAAGTTGTCTATTTCATCCAGGTTNTCCAGTTTTGTTGAGTATAGCCCTTTGTAGTAGGATCTGATGATGGTTTGGATTTCCTCAGGATTCGTTGCTATATCTCCTTCGTCATTTCTGATTTTGTTAATTAGAATGCTGTCCCTGTGCCCTCTAGTTAGTCTGGCTAAGGATTTATCTATCTTGTTGATTTTCTCAAAGAACCATCTCCTGGTTTGGTTGATTCTTTGAATAGTTCTTTTTGTTTCCACTTGGTTGATTTCAACCCTGAGTTTGATTATTTCCTGCTGTCTACCTCTTGGGTGAATTTGCTTCCCTTTGTTCTAGAGCTTCTAGGTGTGCTGTCAGACTGTTAGTGTATTCTCTCTCTAGTTTCTTTTTGGCAGCATTCAGAGCTATGTGTTTCCTTCTTAGGAATGCTGTATTTGTGTCCCATAAGTTTGGGTATGTGTTATTATTTTTTGTATCCCAATCTCTGTCCCCTCCCCCAAGATGATTTCTTAAGTAAGACAATGTATTGTTCAATACATGCACAGTTCAATCTGTGCATGCTACATGGCAGATTCTCTAGAAATGATTGTTACTGATAGAAATGTCATGAGTTGAAGACTATAATGTAGAAGTTAACTTGATGTGGAAAGTGATAAATCAGGCACTGGCAAAAAAAAAAAAAAATGCAGAAGCCTGGAGACAGGGAAAGGAATGAGATTTTCATTAAGTAGTTACTTTGGGGGTTACAGCAAGCTTCCCTAATAAGAATTCCTTCCTGTGTGTAAGGTGCATACCAATATGACTAGAAGAACCTTCTTCTGCATCTTGATTTTTCTTCCTAGTAGAGATAAAATGACTACTGTGTTCTGATTCGTTTCACAGAATAAGAAGCCCACACTATGGAATGTGATTACATTGCAAATATGCTGGAAAATGATTTCATGAATCTGAAATTTTCAACCACTCTTCAGAATGATAGGCAGAAGGGGAAATGCCAAAACAAGTTCCCCTGAGAACATTTAAAATCAATATGAAGTCTATTTTTCCTTTTTATGCATACTTTTCTTGAGATTTAATGAGACAAGGTATTTGGTTGAGCCCAACAAAAGATAACCAAGAGAATTAATTAAGACTGTATATATGTTTTTATATATAGTAAGGAGGCAAGTCAGTACACCAAAATATCCAATACCATCTATTGGGTACGGGAAATCGTGTATTTTCTTTTTCTTTGCTTCCTTCATTATTGTTCTTCCCTGATCTTAAACCGGCCTTCTCTCTTCCCCCACTTGTTTGAACATTTGTTCCTATGGAGCTTACTTTTAATGATATTCACCAGTCTTATGCTTTTCTAACCCTGCAAACATCTCCTCGATTTTGCAGTCTTGGCTATTTTATTTGCTTACCTGTAAATGGATTCCATCCCCTTCTATAATCTTGTCTCTACCTGCTTTCTTGCAGAACCCTCTACATAAATATCCTATCATATTTATTTTACCCTATTCATGTTTATTTTATCTGAACCATTATTCTTTTTGCACTTAAGTAGAAGTAAGACTATCTATGAATCAAAGGGAAATAATAAGAGAGGAAGGGGGAAAAATAAAGGGTATATGGTATACAGTATAATTGGCCATTATAATTTCTTTGGATCTTTAAAAAAAATTAATGCTATGAGGGTGGCACTGTTCTTTGGGAATATCTTAAATTTACTTGTGTGTATCCAAACTCTTTATTGTTTTGACTCCAGCTATCCAAAGCTATTTAGTTTAAATTATACATTTCTAAGATTATTTTACTTACTCTCTTCCATGCTAGATTTTTTTTAAGCCAGAAATGCTAGAACAATATCTATTTTTGATCTCTTCCTAGTCTCTAGCATATGGTAGGCATTCAGTAAAAGACTGTTGAGTAAATGAATGAGTGGTACAAATTGAGCATATCACGCTCCCTAACTGTCTATATTCTTAGAAATAACAATCTTGAAATTCACCTGTACCACTATCTAGGGGGTCCTTGACATATCACCATCTCCCTCACTCCTGACCTATAAGCACTCATCACTTTGTAGTACTTTTATCTTGAGAATTCATAGCACCCTTTCTCCATCCTTGCTATTACATCATTGTTTACATTCGCACCAATTTTTGCTGAATTCATTATGCTCTTCTAATCCTTTGCCATCACTGCAGGAAATTTTCTTAAAGTATAAAAGTAACCATTTTATTCTGATGCTTAAAACCTTTCAATAGACTCCCTATTGCTTTTAAGATGCAATTCACATGCTTAAACTTGATCAACTAAGCTCTTCACAACATAAATCTCCTCTCAGCCTTCCTTGGCCTATCTCCCTCTTTTCATCCTTTCCCATCCTTTCTTGTCATTCAGAACTAGCAGTATCCCCAATCACATTCTTGTATACATACATGGTCTCTTTGTCTAGAAGGATTTTGTAGAGGTTTTCATCCTACCAAGACTTTTTCTCCTCTGAGAAATCTTACAAAACTTTCCTAGAAAAAAGCCTGGTACTCTATACCGAGAACTCTAAAAAGTCTTGACTATAGAGCCTTAAAGTCTTCAACAGCTACTTCTTATGGTCTTGACTCTGTGTTCATTGGCCTGATCTATAGGCAAGATCCAAGTCTTATTCACCCTAAGTGCCCTAGATAACCAGTCCCATATCTATATTATTTCTGAAAAAAATGTACATGCAAAATACACAAAGAGTTCATAAACTCATTAAAGTTGAACACATACCCAGCATAAAATAAGCAAAAGATTTCTTTAATTCTTTATAAAAGAAAATATAAGGATAGTACCACTGATGACTCAATATTATTAATCTTAAAGGGCATACCAGTTAAAAGTACCCTCTGATTGTTTTAATCATAATGTCAAGGAGTAAGCTGTCAAATTACTAAAGGATAATGATTCTTAATATACTGACTTTAATTCATTTTTTAAAGTTCAGTGAAGCCTGTGTTCCCTTGTACATGAACACCCACCTAACTGTCTAGCTCAGCAAAGAATATTGCACTAATTTCTCTGCCCTCTGTCATATTTTACCCTCCGTCCTGCTCTTTTGGTTGTTCTTGTTCTCTTTCCTACAATGTTTTTTTGTATAACTGATACCCAACAGGACATTTCAAAACATTTGCATAGAGTCATGGAGAGCATAATTTCATGAATGCTCTGATTTTTCAGCTGATTAAAATTCATGAACTCTCTAAGTTCCAAGGATACTTTAAATCTCATGTATACTATGTGTGGCATCTTAAAAACACAGAATAATGAACACAAAAATGAGATAATAAAAACAATACATCTACATTTGAGATTGTATAAATTCCCCCAGGAATGTAATGTGTTATTACAAGGAAGAAACAAAAAGAACTCTAGAAAGAATGTGGAACTGAGTTTGGAAAAGAAGCAAAAGTAACATATAAATGAAAGCACAATCCTTTGGAAAGGGGGGCTAATTTATAGTTACAGAAATGTGACCAAATGATTGAACATTGAAAGAAAGAGCTTGTTTTCTTAAAACAAGACTTCGTTATGTTTCAAGACCAGTGAAGAAGGAACAAATCCCAACAAGCACATTCAGTATTGAGATTAGCAGCTTCTATTAGGAAATAATCAGCCATTACTTGTTGCCCAGAGGAGAATGCAATATGACTAACTTCCTCTTGCCATTTCTGTGCAGTTCCTTTCAGAGGGAACAATTTGGTGCCTCGGCTTTCTGCTTATATGGTAGCTTCCTCTTCAACTCTAGGTTGCAGCATTTTTCATCTCTACATTTCTTCAAGCACATTATGACTTCAAGCACTTGAAAGCAGGTAAGAAATGACCTGTGCCTACAGACTTTGGCAAAAAGCCCATTGTGTCACTAAATACATTATCTAATGATTCCCTGCTATCCAAAAGTGGTCCTGAGATCAGCAGCATCACAAGTGCCTGAGAGACGGTTATAAAGGCAAGATCTCTGCACACATCTGTAATCTCAGCATCTGTGTCAGTCTGAGCTACAGAATGAGTTTCAGGCCAGCTACGGCTGCAAAGCAAGACCCTTTCTCAGGACATACAAATAAGTGTGCATTATTGAGCAGTACTTCCGAGTTGCTAGATAAGAATTTAAATTAAAGCAAAATACCAAAATGGTTTAAACCTTGGTATTTAGGAGTTTGATCACAGTATTTCTTTTACCCATTAGTAAAAAGGAAGAAAGAAAGAAAGAAAGAAAGAAAGAAAGAAAGAAAGAAAGAAAGAAAGAAAGAAAGAAAGAAAGAAAGAAAGAAAGTCAGTTTGAGTCAAAGAAAGGATTGAAGATGCGATGAAAGAGGAAATTAAGGTACCCTGGAGTTATAACTTGGCATGAAGCAGCCATTCCATGGACTCTGCCTATCCTCGAAGTTTGCAGTACTATGATTTGAGCCTATTCAAAACCTCTACCACGATCCTCTGAATACTTTGAATCAGGCATATGTCCTTTCTCTACAGTGTTTCCAGGGAAATGAGCACAGAATGTCCCTCAGAGATTTACCTCTGTGATCCAGAGCGATGGAGAAGAAATGTGAAGCAGCTGTGCTCTCCACGGCTCAAGGCTACAGCATCATAAAAAACCAGACATTTCAAAAATGTTTCCAGTAGTGACTATTTTGGAGTTTGTACTATGTACTTAACAAATATACCAGTAATTGTCTTAAAAGCATTATTCAGGAAATGTACCTTGTTAGGGATGGAGAAAGGCTTTTTCTAAAAGCTAGTAGCAAATTTTCTTGGTACAAAATGGTGGATTTTTATCATTAAATTTTCAAACAAGTACTTTGACTATATTCATCCCTTCAGTGCTCTCTCCCTTACCTGTAACTATCCTCTTAACCTGTTCCTTTTCTCTTCTCCTTTCTTCGTTCTTACTATGACAGAGAACATATGATACTGACCTTTCTGAGTCTGGCTTATCTCACTTAATATGATGTTCTGCAACTCCATTTTCCTCTACATGCCATGATTTCAAATCCAGCTTCTGTACCAGGCCTGCAGGGGTAAGATCAAATGCCTCCTTACTATGACACACTGATATGACATGTTTATATTACCTCCTGTTCTAGTGTTGGTGCTCAGTTCATAGCATGTCTGAATCAGACAGCTTATTCCCTGGCACTTGTTATATCTTGTTTCTGAAAGCCTGACTTGGTACTTTTTAAATCGCAGTTTATATTCTTTTTTCCTTTTATTGGATTACATTCCTTCTTGCCTGACTTGAACTTAAGTCTGTTTATGCCTGTGTCCCAACTACCTCACCACCTAAACACTTGAGTCCTTCAACAACCTTTGGGCTACATACAAGAGCATCCTAGCAGGAGTTCAGTAGTATAGTTAATTGCTCTATAAACTGGATGAAACATAAAGCTCACCTAATGGCAGTCTCTGAAGGTGAACTATTCAATGTTGGTTGAGCAATTCTACTTGTTTATATGTAACTTGCAATAGCTGACAGCCCATTTCTTCTAACCATTGACCTTGGGAGTTTTGTGTTAATTCCTGAGTTGTGTTTGCTTTTGTTTTGTGCTGCTTTAATTTTGCTTCTTTCTCTTCAAAGATGTGAACAGAATTTGCATTTCCTTTATATTTGACCACTCCTATCTCTGGTTAATTTGACATAAGGAAAAGTAAAACTTCTGTTAACTTTGTTATATACTTGCATATCTCATATTTTAATATTTGAGGATTTACTGTATGTTACGTGTTGTGAAAAGCATCTTACATATAATTTGATCTTCACCAAAATAATCTAATGATATATGTGCTATTGTACTCCTACTTTGCACAGGAGGACCTTGAAATATAAAGAAGCAGTTTGCACATGATTCCACTTACACTGTGCGCTGTGTTACTCATGCTTCTGTAGAAAAACACAAACAATAGATTAAATACATATTATAAAGGGGATGCATTCTATTAGTTTACACAATGAGGGCTGGGTTTTCCAAAACTGGCTGTGTGAATGCTGGAGAAGTGAAAAGCAGGTAACTTGCTCAGTATAGGAGTCTGAATGCCTCATGAATACTTAAAACCTAGAGAATTTGCTGTTATTCAGTCCACCTTAGAAGGCTAAAGAACTGGAGGCTTATGTTAGTGAAGGGTGGTGGCCATGTGGCAGCAGCAGCATCAGCTAAGGCAATGACAATGGAAAAGGAAACAGAAATGGGAAAAGAAACAGAAACAACAGACACTGACCTTCTTCAGCAAGAAGCAAGGGGAGATAGGCAAAGAGCACTGATTTTCCCCAGACCTCTTCATATCTGGGGCATATACTACTCAGGAGGTGGGAGGTTCTCTCTCAATTAGTCTTGAAATTTCTAGACTTTTCTCAAAGCATCTACCTTTCTGTCTTCTGTAACAAGTATTCAGCAAACATAGATGAATCCTTATCAACTTCAGTTAAGCAATGAAAATTACAGTATCTTAGTGTGTGTTAGCATCAGTATTGTTTTTTATAAATCACTAGAAAAACTGCAACTGCCACTAATATTTTTAAAACTCAATATAAAAGATTTTTGAATATTTCAAATGTTGGATTATTCATAACCACTTGACCTTTCTCCAGTAGCAGAAATCTCTCAGAGTTGACATGTTACGGGCATTTGAAGAGGCCATTATGCAAATGAGGGTATCATGTCTCCTCAGATATTTGTTGTAGGCATTATGGCAGACACAAAAATAGCATAACACATCCCCTCAAAGGGTTCACCAACTTTGCAAAGGCATGGGGGGTAGGGCAGGAGATAAGGTAGATACATTGAATAACAAGAAAAAAATGTTAAATAGACCTTTGAGAATATGATGACAACACCTCAAGTTAATGTATGATTATACCTCAGCAATTCAAAGAAGGGGCACAAAATACCAGACTTGGATTTAAAACTATAGTAGGAAAAGCCAACACAATTAAATAAGGAAGTACATATAAGGTTGATAGCATTGACTAAATGAAACACTTTGGCAAGTACCTTCATTATGCTTGGTTGGTGACTCAGTGCTGAGTAAATGAACTACAAATTAGCTTGAAATTTGTGATTTATATAGTCTAAGGCTAAGCAGTAGAAGATGGAATTAAGATGTCTGTGACATTCTTATGACTATGAAGTTCACACTGAAAATGAAAATGCCTTTTTTTTTTTTTTTTAGGTTTTTCGAGACAGGGTTTCTCTGTGTAGCCCTGGCTGTCCTGGAACTCACTTTGTAGACCAGGCTGGCCTCGAACTCAGAAATCCGCCTGCCTCTGCCTCCCAAGTGCTGGGATTAAAGGCGTGCGCCACCACGCCCGGCTCGAAAATGACTTTTTAAAAATTTTATTTACATCATTTCTCCTTTCCCCTTCATTGTTCCAAACCCTCACATATATCTCTCCTTGCTATTTCAAATTCATGTATTCCTATTTCATTAGCTGTTGCTGTGCATGTGTGTGTGTGTGTGTGTGTGTGTGTGTGTGTGTGTGCAGCCCGCTTGGTCTGTACAATGTTATTCATATATATGTTTTCAGGGAAGACCATTCTGTGCATTTAAAAAAAAAGCATGCTAAAACTAGAGGAGAAAAGCAATGAGGCTTCAAACCTACACAAAGGACTACAAACAACAAAAGAATCCTGGCACTGGGAGAAATGTCTTCCCAGGGAAGAGCACACCAATTGACTATCAGGGACTTTCAAGACAAAGTTTTGAGGTGCATCTGATGAAGTATGTACTTTACAGAAATACTAATTGGTCACATCCCAATCTTATTCTCATAGGTCTCTGAAGGGTTTCTCAGCTACTAAATTGAAGTCAGACACTGAAAGCAAAATGTGCTATAGAATGAATAGAGCTTCATGACATCCCTGTGACACTGTGCAGGCTAACCTCCCAGAAGAGCAAGAGAAGCTACCACTACCACAGATTCTAAATCTCAGACCTTTTCAGAATGGTAAGAAAACTCAAGACTACAGAGAGTCTAGAAAATCTGAGTAAATGAATTTTATATATATATATATATATATATATATATATATATAATTCATATATATAATTCACATATATAATTCATATATATAATTCATATATATAATTCATATATATAATTCATATATATATAATTCATATATATATATATATATATGACAAGAATAAAGCCAAGTTATATGTTTAATACATTGATGGATTTGAAGCTCAGCAACATAACTACTCTTCTCTTAAGCAACTAATAAATTTGGTCCACAAGAAGGGAAATGATTCATAAAGTAGAATAACTGTTTCTTACCAACATTTGCATTACTTCATGCAGTTATGACTTCTTACAACACATAATACACTGCATGCAACAAATTCATATGATTTTTATCTTGCAATGAAAAGTAGTATTTCTAAAAGGAAGAAGAAAATATGAATGGTCTCAGTTTATGTGTTTCTCTGTGTAAATATCTGATACATGCTAGCTAGGCTCCAGAAATGAGAGGCTAAGAATACAAACCTAGAATCTGGTTGCAATTCAAGTTGAAGAGAAAACCTTAAGGGAAGTCAAAATTTAGAGGGTATTAAGTAAGCACCTGTAACTGAGAGCTTGGTTAAAAGCAACCTCACAGAAACACCTTCAGTCTGCCCAATAGTATGACACATAGTTTACCCAGAAGGCAGTGAGGAATAGTCTGTTTTCCTGTTGAGGTACCCATGGGAAGTTTATCCAAGGAAAGTACACCAAGAAAGGCTGCTTGAGTCTTTCATTAAAACCGAAACAGCAGCTGATAGCAAACTAGTCCAAATTCTTAGTGCAAACTGTAATCTTACAAAAAGGAGCCATCTATGTAATATTTAATACAAGCACATCGAATAAAATTCAGAATGCATATGAAAATGAGCCATCTCCTAGTGAGCAATATATATGATTAGTAAGAATATTATACAAGATTTGGGGGCAAGGGGCAGGGAAGGAAGAAAAAAAAGGCCTAATTCAGATCTATTTTGAAACAAGCAATAGTTTCTTTGTGTTTTAAAGGATCCTTAAACCACTACTTCCTTTAGAAGATTATCACAAATGAGATCTGAAAGTCACATTTTTATGCCAAATGTTATTCTCTGGTATTATACTTACAAAATGGAAATTCGTTTGGGAAAGTATAAGATGGAATATGTTTGTACATTTGTCTAAATTATTTTACTATGTTTCCTGCCTTAAATTTCTCTAACATAAAACTATTTGAAGAAAACAGTTTTATAGAACACATGTAACCAAATATTTTTTTATATAGTGACATAATTGTCATTTTAAACAGGTCACTCTACATAGAGGGTAAATAAGAAACTGTGTGTTCATCTCAAGCATCAGCTATATTCATGTTAGAACACTGCATGCCCACTCATCTCTTAATGGAATAAAAGTGCCTTTCAGAAGCATAGGTGCTTTTGACATAAAAACTGCATCTGGTTTTACTATAATCTTTGTCTCAAGCATTTTGTCTTCTAAAGGATTAGAGAAAAAGAAAAGAAAGAGGAATAAAACATGGAAATTGAACTCAGGGTCAAGACATTAACAACAACATCTACCAAACAAGGCATAAAAATAATAGTAGCAATGAGCAACAGTGTGTATTCTGAATGAACAGGGGCAGCTTATTAACCATTTGGCTTCTAAAAATATGTAGAGAAAGCACTATTGCTTGGTTGGCTATGGTACACTTAGAGAAAGTGGAATAATTTGGAGCATGCACAATATTTCTGAAGAGAAATGCTAACAGCACGGATGACTATGGGAGAAAGTTTCTGCTTGCATCTTAAGATAAATTGGCTAAAAACTAAAAGTAGCAGTAAAGTAGAACAGTAAAGATCAAGGGCAGATGGGACTGGAGAGATTGCCCAGTGGTTGGAAACACTTATTTTTTTTCAGAGAATCCAAGTTCACGTCCCGGCATTCAAATCAGGCAGCTTACAACCACCTATAACTCCAACTCCAGAAGACCAAATGCTATCTTCTGACTTCCAAGAGCACCATGGCAGATACACAAAAACATAAATAAAATAAATCATAAAAATATTAAGAACAAATATAAAACACATTTTAGTAAGAAAAGACAAACATATACTTTTATGTAAACACCATTGATACATATTTTTAAGTTCAGCATGTGTTAAAATGATTTGAACATACCCTTTCAGGCAGCCAATACACAGATATAGATTTTGTGGAAGAAAAGAAAAATCACTTTGGTTAAATTCTCCTAAAGCATAAGCTATAGACTATTCACAATTCACAATCACAGGACAGAAACATATCCAAAGTAACTAAACAAATGGATTCTCTCACTTGGATGATGAGATTTAACTTAAAATTTGTAAACCCAAGAACATAATAACCCCATTAAAATGGGGTACAGAGCTAAACAAAGAATTCTCAACTGAGGAGTACCAAAGGGCTGAGAAACACCTGAAAAAATGTTCAACATCCTTAATCATCAGGAAAATGCAAATCAAAACAACCCTGAGATTCCACCTCACACCAGTCAGAATGGCTAAGATCAAAAATTCAGGAAACAGCAGATGCTGGCAAGGAAGTGAAGAAAGAGGAACAGTCCTCCATTGCTGGTGGGATTGCAAGCTTGTACAACCACTCTGGAAATCAGTCTGGTATTTCCTCAGAAAATTAGACATAGTACTACCGGAAGATCCAGCAATATCTCTCCTGGGAGTATACCCAGAAGATGTTCCAACTGGTAATAAGGACACATGCTCCACTATGTTCATAGCAGCCTTATTTATAATAGCCAGAAGCTGGAAATAACCCAGATGTCCCTCAACAGAGGAATGGATACAGAAAATGTGGTGCATTTACACAATGGAGTACTACTCAGCTATTAAAAACAATGAATTTATGAAATTCTTAGGCAAATGGATGTATCTGGAGGATATCATCCTGAGTGAGGTAACCCAATTACAAAATAACTCACTAGATATGTACACACTGATAAGCGGCTATTAGCCCAGTAACTTAGAATACCCAAGATACGTTTTGCAAAACAGAGGAAAATCAAGAAGGAAGACCAATGCATGGATACTTTATTCCTTCTTAGAATAGGGAACAAAATACCCATGGAAGGAGTTACAGAGAAAAAGTTTCGACCTGAGATGAAAGGATGGACCATCCAGAGACTGCCCAAACCGGGGATACATCCCACAAACAGCCACCAAATGTAGACATTATTGCATATGCCAGCAAGATTTTGCTGAAAGGACCCTGATATAGCTGTCTCATATGAGGATATGCCAGTGCCTGGCAAATACAGAAGTGGATGCTCACAGTCATCTGTAGGATGGAACACAGGGCCCCCAATGAAGGAGCTAGAGAAAGTAACCAAGGAGCTGAAGGGGGCTGCAACCCTATAGGTAGAACAACAATATGAACTAACCAGTACCCCCAGAGCTCGTGTCTCTAGCTGCATATGTAGCAGAAGATGGCCTAGTCGCCATCATTGGAAAGAGAGGCCCCTNGGTCTTGCAAACTTTATATGCCCCAGTAGAGGGGAATGCCAAGGCCAAGAAGTGGGAGTGAGTGGGTAGAGGAGCAGGGCGGGGGGGAGGGTATAGGGGACTTTTCGGATAACATTTGAAACGTAAATTAAAAGAATATCCAGTAAAAAAAAATTGAAAAAAAAAAGAACATAAATACTTGCTAAAACTAAAGCCAAGGTAAGAGGGTGATCCTTGAAAGGGTTGTTTTAGTTATTTTACTAAACTACTTTCAACTATGGCAGTAGCAACAGCAGAAGTGGGGAAACATGTTCAGAGAAGATAACTAGGAAATTCTCATTTGGTGGAAGTCAGACCTGAGCAACAATGCTTCAGTGAAGATGGCTTTATCATTAACCCTTTCTATCTCCTGATCAAAACTCTGATGACTGTGGTCTGTATGATATTGGATCTAGAACACTGTATTTGCAAGAGGAGAAAATGACTCTCTGTCCTAATATTAGACTTAACCTTACCTTTAATAGAATTTTCTGGTGAATTTGACAGACTATGCATTGTAATCAAGGATAACTACTGTGTGCTTACGAAAGGTAGTGATGTCAGTAGGTAATTGTGAGGTAGTCTTAATTGTATACATTTCCCAAAATCCTTACAGTAGACCCCAGTATTGCATGATGCATTATGTATGCTTCTGTAGGAGCCTGTTATAGTTTATGATTTTCACAAGTCAATTTTGGAACAAAACTTGAGGTTTGAAAATAATCCCAGGAATCAAGAATAAGGAATTGAGAGATGGAAAAATTGACTAGTACAACAGTGAGTTTTTCAAATTATTATTTCTTATATAGTTATACTCATATACTGGAATCTTCTTAAAAATACAGTTATCTCAAGAACTATCTATATATGCTGGGAAGCATGGCCCCTAGGTTGTTGTTACCTCTGTACTGATAGACCAAATGGAAAGTATAGAATCAGAGTACATGCTAACTAAAATTAGCAATATGAGTGATGGGGCACTACTAACACAGTTACAATGGGGCTTATAAGAAGTGTTCACCTGCTTTGGCTGGGACTAAAGTCAGATAGGACATAAGAGAGAGGATAAGACATACATGTCAGAAATATCTGATGTAGGACCGTAGCCTGAAACTGTTTAGAATTAGCACCATCTATGGAATATAGTCATCATCTGCATAAGAGAAACATAGATATGATGATTTGAATGACAATGGCCTCATAGACATATGCGCTTGAATATTTAGTCCCCAGTCAATGGAGCTGAACTGTATGAGAAGGTTTAGGAGGTGTGATCTTGTGGAAAGAGATATATCAAGAGGATGAGCTCTGAGGTTTCAAAAGCCTACACCATTCTATTATCATTTAACTCTCCCCGTGCCCTCTCTTTCTAAGTCTCTCTCTCCCTTTCCCTCCCTCTCTCTCTGCCCTGTGTCTGTAGATATGGATGTAAGCGCTCAGCTACCCCAGCACCATGCTTGTCATGCCTGCCTGCTTAAGTCATGTCCCCTTCCAGGAAAGTAACTCTTTTCTCTATAGGTCACCTTGGTCAAGATGTCTCATCACAGAAATAGAAATGTAACTATGACAATATGGTTTAAATGGGCTGATACAAGGCAATCCTCTGTTGCTTTGAATCTATGATTCTGAATAAAAATGTGTTGTTTTTATTAAAACAATGTTCAATAAGCATTGTTTTGGTTGGATTTAGTGTAAATATGCATTAAAATTTGCTGATATGCCTGTGAGGTTTATTTTTAGTAGTAAGTGATAAAACCAACTTGTATTCTATTTATCATTTTCATTAAAAATTCAAGCAGCATTATCTTCTCATTCACTTGCACATCTCCTCAGGGGTTCTTCTAGCTTTTTGTTAATAAAATGCATTAGCCAGTAAGATGTTTTTAAAAGTCTATTTGTAAATATCATTCACACAAATGAAAATTTATAACCACAGGGCTTATAAATGATGTGTTATAATTCAGAGACATTATTAGTTGAAAGATTCAACTGGTACCCTAAGCATTTGCTTGTTTATTTCACATTCATAGAACATGTATTTCTTTTTTTAAAAAGATGCTGTCTATGGAACTGAAAATAATTATTCTAAGTGAATTAACCTAGATGCATAAAGACAAAACATATTCTCTTTCATAAGCAGGTCGTAGATTTGAATGTTTAGATAACTACAGTTAAATTGAAGTAACTACAGAAGTAAGGAAAATGTTAAGGGGCCGTGCTGGGGCTTGGAAAGAATGAGATCTAAAATACAAGTACTGTGAAGGGTAAAGGGTAACAATGAATCAAGAAGGGTTAAATTAAGTAAGAGATGAGAGAGTATGGTAGAAGGTAGAATATATGGAGGAGAAGCTAACAGTAAAGCCATTTGAAAAACGATATGTAAATATACTATATAGAAAATTTCTTCATGTATATAAACAAGTTTAAATGTAACTACTCTGTAAGAAGAGAACAATACCCTTTACAGACACCATAACTACCAAATAAACCCAATGACAGTTATAGGTTATATCTTTTCAATTGTTTAGTCAACGAAATACCCATATCACCTAAATATTATAGGCTATTGTTATTGGCTTTGGTTACCTGATCAGCAGTGCTAATCCTGTGGGTCACAACCCCATTGGCAGATCTCTATCTCCAAAGGTACTTACATTATGATTCACAAGAAAGGCAAAATTATAATTATGAAGTAGCAATGAAAATGATTTTATGGTTGGAGGGTCACCACAACCTGAAGGACTTTCTAAAAAAGTCACATCATTAGGATTGAGAATCAATTCTCTATATGGTAAATTTCTGATGGTTAGACCCTGTTGCTAAAGACATTGCTTACCTGAGTCACAAAACATAGGGAAATAAAGTTCATACTTATCTGAAAACTTCATTCCAAGTGGCTAACTTTCATAGAGCTGGAAGATGCTATGCATGCTACTGTGAAAATAAGTATTCGGCCCAACCCATCTATGAATCTTGCAAGCTATAATAACAAATAAGATAAGCTGACTGACATGATAATACCATGAAGGTTATGGAAGTTATCAGGCACTGAATTTAACTCTGCTTCAAAAGACAGAACATAAATGACACCATTAATGGAGCCAAAATGCCATGACTGCGTAGTTCAGAGGCCATAGCGGAGAACCTACTATTGTTAATCTGCTAAAAGGATATTGTACTAAACTACTTTCCATATACTTCTCTTTATAACCATAGATCAGTACATCTCTTGATCTTCATTGGAGAGGCATCTTTACACTGGAGATAGCTATTTATGCACATACCCATACCTGATCAATGTGAAAGAATGGGGCATGGAATATGTAGACTTAAATGGGATTGATGATTATAGTAGAAGAGGAGACAGAAGGATTTTAAGAGTCAGAAGTAGCAGATAACTACAACAAATAGTATTCTCCAGACAAAACAAGGCAGAAGCACATATGATTTGCCAGCAGCTATGGCTGATATACAGGTTTTATGCAAGATAAAGACATACAAAATCTCATCATGGATCAAGGAGGGAGTCAAAAATTCCTTTCCCTGGCTAAGGAGCTATTAGAAATTGATTGTTGATGCAAGAAGGAGTCAGTTTTCTTCAAGGATAAAGAAAGATGATCCAGTATACAGCACTTATACCCATGAACATACTGGTCAGAATGAGGTAGGCTCAGAGATTTTATTTATTTATTTATTTATTTATTTATTTATTTATTTATTTATTTATTTATTTAATTTTATTTTTAGAACTCATGAGATTGAAAAGAAGGGAATGTGGAGTTATACAAGGGAGGGATTAGAGGAGAGTGGCTGGGGTGACTGATTGATCAAAATATATTAGAAGTGTGTATGAAATTCTCAAACAATAAAATTAAACTATCATATATAATATGACACGAAAAAAGAATGGAGATAACTGTGAGAAAGAAGACCAATAAGAACAAGACATGGGAAGAGGAGGGAACAGGAAAACCAACCAGGACAAATTATATATGTGTCTTACTTATGGTTACTATTGCTGTGATGAAACACCGTAATCAAAAGCACATTGAGGAGGAAAGAGTATAGGCTTGCATATCCTGGATCACAATCCACTGAGGAAAACCAAAGCAGGAACTCAAACTGGGAAGGAGCTTGAAACCAGGAATTGATGTAGAGACCACGGAGGATGCTCCTTACTGGCTTGCTCAGCCTTTTCCCCAAAATTACCCAGGACAATCTGTCCATGGATGGCACCACACACCAAGGACTGAGCCATCCAACATCAATCACTAATTAAGAAATCCCCTACAGGCTTGCCCAAAGCTCAGTCTTGTGGAGGCATTTTCTTAGTTGAAGCTTCCTTCTCTCCAGTGATTCTAACTTGTGTCAAATTGACATAAAACCAGTCAGCACAGTATAAAATGGCATAACCACTCATTACTTTGTATGTTAGTTTCACAAATATGTAAAAGTAAAAACAGAAATCCTCTTCAGATGAGTCCAGCCTCATATATATATATATATATATATATATATATATATATATATATATATAAAATATTGACAATGAACAAGAGACAATTCTAACCCCATACTAGGTGGCTTAGGGCATACTGCCATTCAAAAATAAATTAATAGTCTCTAGAAATCAAAAGAAACAAAAACTTGATTCTGAACAAAGTTTATGTGTGACTAAGAAGATGCCACAGCAGACGTTCAGAAAGTTAAGAAAATTCTTCAAACTACTGAATCCTGATACTGAAGAAAAAGAATGAGTTATTTTAGTTCCTCCAGTAGGTAATTCTATAACACAAATCTATAGATTTCTCACATGGTAGCTTCAGTAAAGAGACTCTAGGCTTGATCTTTTAAACTATTTCCTCTCATTCACATAGAAGGAATATCAGATGAAAGAATACTATTTATGATATCAAAATCTCTCCTGGCTTCTTATTATTTTTTGTTCCACTTAAAATAATAAATGCACTTTCATGAATAGGAATGGCCTATTGGTGATTGAGTTGTTTCTGAATGTAGGGACATTATTATAACATTACTCAGTTGCATATGATATACGATTAGTAGAGTAGAAAGTTAAATTTTTACTGACTTTGAAGCAATAATAGGTTATCACAAACATTTGTTTGTACATTACATGACTACAGGATACTGGGTGCATGTATGTGTGTGGGGGGTTGTACAGAATTGTATGGGATGTATGAATGTATGTTTTCTTGCCTGCTTGAAAGCCAGAAATTGATGTCTGTCATCTTCTTCAATTGTTATCCACGCTTTTTGAAGTTAGGTCTATCCTTGAATTTAGAGGTCAACAATTTTGCTAGACAAGCTAGACTCCTTGCCCCCAAGATCTACTTGTCTTCACCCTCCAGTGTTGGTGTTGTAGGCACAGTACACATAAATGCACCCAGCTTTTACAGAGGTGCTATGTATCTAAATTCAGGTTCTTGAGTTTCTGAGGAAAGCATTTTACCCTATAAACCATCACTCCAATATCAGGACAAATATTTCTTTGAGATAATTTTGTCTGTGTGTAATTTTTTTGACTGAGTTATAATGAATTCTCTGTAATTTTAAAATTTATTTTGGGGACATCCTCTTGGAGACAGGGGAGAAGATATGGGATGGGGTGCAGTCGGGGAGTGGAGCAGGAGGGGGGGTTGAGCAGGAGGGGAGTAGTGGTTGGACTATAAAGGAAGATTAAAGAATAATAATAAAACTAAAAATAAAAATGAAAAAATAAATTTTATTTTGAAATACTGAATAATATTAAAAGACATTGAGATCATATAGCATATGCAAATGTACCTTTCACTCCATTTAATAAATTGCATATACCAAAATAATTGATACTCCCTGTGGATTTCACTTTAATCAAACTTCAAAACTTACTTTCCTCATTCATTATTAAATTTGGAATTTCTTCCACATGCATTAACATATTTCTGGAACAGTATACTTTCACTTTTGTATGTTCTATTGTATGACTAAAAAAATCACCGAGATGTTATTAATTGATGATTGTTATTTAAGTCTTTTCTAATTTTAGCTGTCACAAAATTATTTCAAATAGTAGTATTTCATTGATATCTATATGTAATATAAGAATTGATTTAGAAAAAAGACATACAACTAAAGTTAAGCATTTGTTTTATGTCACTGAGGATCTGAGTTTAGATACTTGGCATCCATGTAAAACCTGGGCATGATGATGGATGCCTATAATCTCAGCACTTTGGAACCAGGAGAACCCTGAAAACCAGCTGGCATGCCATCTAGATTCACTGAGAGGCCTTGTCTCCAAAAAAGAAGTGTTGTCAAGATGGCTGCAAACCCGATGTTCTGAGTTCAAATCTGAAATCCACATGGCAGAAGAAATAAAGAATCCCCACAAGTTGTCCCCTGACCTCTACACATATCATGGCACTTTAGCATGTGCGCGCGTGCAAACATACACACACACACACACACACACACACACACACACACACGTGTACACACATAAATAAATAAATAAATAAATAAATAAATAAATAAATAAATAAATAAATAAATTTATTTCCTGGCACAGTAGCAAATACCTTTAATCCTAGCATTAAGGGGCAGAGTCAGGCAGATCCTGTGAGTTCAAGGCAGCCTGGTCTACATATCAAGTACATAGTAAAGGCTAAATTGTAAAAGCCTGATTATAAAACTAAAATTAAATTAATATATATGATTTTAAAAAGAGAGAAGTAATTGAAGAAAAACTCTAATGCCTATCTTTGGCTGACACACACACACGCACACACACACACACACAAACAAGTGCACACATGCATGCGTGCATGCACACTAATATGAATAAAATTTATAGGTTCTAGTAGAGGCATTATATTAATATGTAGTGTCAGACTGATTTCTGATATTTTTCTGATATTTTATACTTATAAAACCTATGCATGCTTGTCACAAGTAGCATGAACAGGTTTTAATTTGAATTCCCTTTGCTGCTACTGTATTTGAGACAACTTTGTGAATAGCACCGATATTTCTTATTCTGAGAGTTGCTTATTTACATATCCTACTCATTTACTCTGGGATTTTTTATTCACTAATTTATATGATGATAGGAAATTAAAGACAGCCATTCAATCGTGATACAGAAGTTTAAGTTCTGCCTAATCTTGGTGAGAGAACAAACTGAATAAATAAAACATGATTGCTAATATGGGATATATAAAAAGTTGCCAGTGTTCTGGACCCTTCTTATAAGAGAAGAAAAAACATATTCCATGGGAACAGGGTCAGAATCAGATGTACACTCTTAGCAATAGTCACAACCATATTTTCTGAGGGTGATTGGATATTATTTGTGTTCTAGCCATATCATATTATATAACCTACTATATGAATTCAATAACTGCAACATTTCTAAAGATCCACTTATCTCTATTAAGCTCAATATATGAGGAAAGGAAATATAGAGGCCTAATTTCTAAGACACTGATTTTAGTAAGATACAACAGTTAGGTATAATTAGTGCTCTGGCCTGAACTAACAGTAGATTATTCATATATACACATGAACATGCCCACTTAAACACACACATAAACACACACATAAACACACACACACACACACACAAATTCACTTCAAGGGCAGTTTCAAAATATTTTGAAGAAAATATAAAGACTTATTTTCTTAAAAGTATTATGCATTTTTATTAAAATGGATAGAATTGAAGAACTTTTCATTCAATGAGACAAGTGTGACACTAAAAGGCAAATGTCAAAAGGTCTCATTCACGTAGGTAAACTTAAAATGTTGATCTCAAAGAAGAGCTGGAATCCTTAAGTATATGAATCTGGGAAGGGTATGAGAGGGCGTGAGGAAAGGTGGGGATTTCATTGGATGAATAAGTTCCAGCCCTTTGCATTATAGCATGGTGACCACAGTTCACAATCAGTGTTTTACAAAGAATTGGAAGATGGGAAATATATGGATCCAGACACAGGATATTATAAAGAAATATAAATGCTAATTATCTTGATGATTGCAGGTCATGCATATGTATTAACTTATCACACTGTATCCCATTACTATGTACAATTCTTATAAGCCAACTTAAAAATAGGATGCACAGGGGCTGGGGAGATGGCTCAGTTGTTAAAGCCTATGCTCAAAAACAAAACAGGATGAACAAGCTAAATACAACTTTAAAATAGGAAACTGGGTGACTATCGATTTTCATTCAATTTAGAAAATTATTATTTTATTTTGTAGTGGACAGAGAATATGTACTTGTGTATCATAAACAGGCTTTAAAGTATGCTGCACATACATTTTGGTCATTTGCAAGTTGTAGTGATCATTTTAAAGCCACCTGTGTTTTGTTTGGATTTTTGTCATTCCTTTTCCTTCATTATTGAGGTAAAAGTGATGAACAAAAGTAGTGTGTACGTACAGTGTAAGAAAAAACACAAATAATCCAGAGAGATGGGAAACCATCCGTTTCAGTTTTGCTATAGAATGAAGCTAATGTTATTCATCTTGTCGGATTGTCATAAGCATTAGGGATTAGGGATGAGTCGGGTGAGCACAGTGCCTGGAGCTGAGCAAGTACTTCGCAAACAATGTCTCCCTTTATTCTAGTTTGCCCTGAATTACAGGATTATGGGATTAATTTTATTATCAAGAAATATCAATATGTTATTCTTCATCCTTTCTTTTGTTGGAACAAATTAAAAGTCATTGTCAATTTACTATGCTTGCAGTCTTTACAACTGGCCAATTGATCTGACAATATTGTAGCGATAAGTCATTTGTTTTACTTTGTGCTGAAATCCCCATACAAGTTCAAATATGATGTGTGGTTAGAGTTCACATTTGTATGGAACAATATGTCATTTACAATGTTTCATGAGGTTCATTATATAAGAATCTCTTCCCAGACTACCCCGTTGCTGCCTCTAGGCTGTTTTGTACTTGAAGGTCAGATAAGCATAGGTATTAGAAATGCCTGCAAAGGAGGAATAAGTTCTGAGGTTAATGTGTGTACTGGCTAGCTTTGTGTCAACTTGACAAAGCTGGAGTTATCACAGAGAAAGGAGCTTTAGTTGAGGAAATGCCCCCATGAGATCCAGCTGTGGGGCATTTCATCAATTAGTGATCAAGGGGGAGAGGCCTCTTGTGGGTGGGACCATCTCTGGGCTGGTAGTCTTGGATTCTATAAGAGAGCAGGCTGAGCAAGCCAGGGGAAGCAAGCCAGTAAAGAACATCCCTCCATGGCCTCTGCATCAGCTCCTGCTTCCTGACCTGCTTGAGTTCCAGTTCTGCATCCTTTGGTGATCAACAGCAGTATGGAAATGTAAGCCTAATAAACCCTTTCCTCCCCAACTTGCTTCTTGGTCATGATGTTTGTGCAGGAATAGAAACCCTGACTAAGACAATGTGGTTACCTTTCTTATAGTAAAGAGGGGAAATGTGGGTGCTTTGGTAAATTGGAGAATGTTTTATAGTTCATTTCTTGATCTTGACTATGTTTCTGATAGATGACAACTTGAAAGCCCCCTTCCAAATGTGGATTTCTTTCTTCAAAATACTGATAGATCAACAGCTTCCTCTACAAAAGCAAACATTAATGTGGAAAAGCGCCCAGGAGATGTTATTTTTTCCTTTTCCCCATACTCAAAGAGTGGATATATTGAGAATTTCAAAAACAAATTAAAATAAATAATACCACTTTAGCCTCTAGGCATCTTACTCTTCACAGCCTCACATTTTCTATGAACTAAGACAATGGTGTAGCAGTTTACATAAAAACTGTAATGACAAAAGTCTAGTTATATTTCAAGGTTTGAATCTCAGAATATCTTTCCAGTAAAATATTTATTTTCAAATGGCAGCCAAGTCATATATGTTATCCTAGAAAACTATATAAATCGTAATTTAAACAGACTTTAATATAAGTGTTTTGTTTCTGAATACCATTAAGAAGAATACAGTGTCCTTTACCTTAGTATTTCCCATTTACCCATTTTGCTTCTCTCTCAAAATCTGTATCTTGGTGCTGGCTCAGATCTTCCATAGATCTTCCTCATCAAACTCCAAAAACACTTTACAATGTTGAAATAATATGAAAGTAGCCACAAATAACTCATACTAACATGAGAATGACACCTAAACATTCCAAAGAATTTAAATATTCATAACATAATTATCAATAACAAGTGAATCTTTATTATCATGAGTAAGTGATATTAACAAAGTAAGAAAATGAATCACTTTTGCTGATATGTTTGCAATGAAGGGAGACTCGCATTACCGTTGCCTTGAGAGTTTCTATACAAGGGGAAGGGGTTTCCCATTATCTGAGGAGAATGGGGCTGCAAGTAGTGGGGGAGAAGGTATCTGTGAGAGTGGAACTGGGAGGAGAGGAGAGAGCAGGAACTGTTATCAGGGTATAAACTGAATAAAAAATAAATTGTTGAAAAAAATCTTTACCACCTTTACTTCCCATGCAGTAGTAGCCCTATCTTCAGCGTTTTTGAAATGGGCAGTCTATGTGGGCTTATTCTAGAAGACAAGAATGGTTCATCCTTGGTTTACTTTCATTAGAATCAATCCTCGAAGCTTTGATTTTTATCTTTCTGGTGAAGTTGATGGGGAATAATAACTACTCCATCTGCCTAAAGTCAATAGTCCTTTGTATCTCTCTTTCTGACTCTACCATGAAATAAACACATGGGGAAGAGAGGGTAGGGGAAAGAAGCAAAAGCAAAGGCTACAGGTACTGAGAGTGATTATTCACCCTGATCTTGACATAGAAAGAAGGCTTTCCTCTGCATCCTACAGTCGATGTGAATATTAGTCTGAAACCATGCTATCTACAAATGCAGCAAAAGATTAAGAATGTTAAAAGAAAATTGAATTGCCTACAATGTCCCCATAAAAAGCAAAAGACACTGTAACAAGACAAAAAGGCCATCAACAGATTGGGAAAGGATTTTTACCAATCCTAAATATGATAGGGGACTAATATTCAATATATACAGAGAAATCAAGAAGCTGGACTCCAGAAATTCAAATAACCCCATTAAAAATGGGGTACAGAGCTAAAAAAAGAATTTTCAACTGAGGAATACCGAAGGGCTGTGAAGCACCTCAAAAAATGTTCAATATTCTTAATCATCAGGGAAATAAAAATCAAAACAACCCTGAGATTCCACCTCACACCAGTCAGAATGACTAAATTCAAAAATTCAGGGGACAGCAGATATTGGCAAGGATGTGGAGAACAAGGAACACTCCTCCATTGCTGGTGGGATTGCAAGCTTGTACAACCACTCTGGAAATCAGTCTGGCAGTTCCTCAGAAAATTAGACATAGTACTACGGGAAGATCCACCAATACCTCTCCTGGGAATATACCCAGAAGATGTTCCAACTTGTAATAAGGACATATGTTCCACTATGTTCATAACAGCCTTATTTATAATAGCCAGAAGCTGGAAAGAACCCAGATGTCCCTCAAAAAAGGAATGGATACAGAAAATGTGATACATTTACACAATGGAGTACTACTCAGCTATTAAAAACAATGAATTTATGAAATTCTTAGGCAAATGGATGTATCTGGAGGATATCATCCTGAGTGAAGTAACCCAATCACAAAAGATATTACTTGATATGCACTCACTGATAAGTGGATATTATCCCAGAAACTTAGAATACCCAAGATACAATTTCCAAAACACAAGAAAATCAAGAATAAGGAAGACTAACCTGTGGATACTTCATTCCTCCTTAGAATAGGGAACAAAATACCCATGAAGGAGTAAAGGAGACAAAGTTTGGAGCTAATATGAAAGGATGGACCATCCAGAGACTACCCCAGCCCAGGGTCCATCCCATAATCAGACACCGAACACAGACACTATTGCGTATGCCAACAAGATTTTGCTGAAAGGATAAAAGGACCCTGATATAACTGTCTCTTGAGAGGCTATGCCAGTGCCTGGCAAATACAGAAGTGGATGCTCACAGTAATCTATACGATGGAACACATGTCCCCCAATGGAGGAGCTAGAGAAAGTACCCAAGGAGTGGAAGGGGTCTGAAACACTATAGGTGGAACAACAATATGAACTAACCAGTACCCCCTGAACTCATGTCTCTAGCTGCATATGTAGCAGAAGATGGCCTAGTTGGCCATCATTGGGAAGAGAGCCCCCTTGGTCTTGCAAACTTTATATGCCCCAGTACAAGGAAACGCCAGGGAGAATTGGGAGTGGGTATGTAAGGGAGCAGGATGGGGTCGGGGGGGTATAGGGAACTTTTGGGATAACATTTGAAATGTAGTTAAAGAAAATATCTAATTAAAAAAACAATTACAAATTCTAGTCTTCTGGTCAGTGAATACCAATTTCTGGAATGCGTAGTTTAGAATATAGCAATGTGAGGATTATCTTCAAACAGTCATTATGAAGTCTAAGTTGTATTATTGACTCATCATTCAGGAATTCCGTTATTACTCTGTGCTCAATGAAATGATTATATCTTTGATAACACTGTAAAGTATGCCCTAGCCTTCTCTAGATTCTGCTGGAGGTCATTAATCCATCAGAATTAAAAAAGTCATCTAGGCTACCTTTAAACTTTCTTTCTTTTTTTCTCATTCTAGCAATTTCACTGATTGAATATCACTACTGTACCTGAACTAATGTCCTTGATACAACCCATGTCTTTCTCAGTTCTGTCTTCTTTAGCCCAAATACGGTATTGAAAGAAACATGTTAGTTTCTATTTACTTTGCCTTCACTTCTCAAGGATCAAAATTCTCCTGGCACATTACGTTTTTACTATGATGTTCTATTCTGACTGCAGGGAAATAGCAAGTAAAGCTTTGGTTGGTGAACTCCATTAAAAGATAGTGTGCTTAATTTGTTCATTTATTTGTTCACAAAGATTTATTAACTCATTACTGTATGCTCAAGGCTAGTCTAATTGCCAAGGCAAAAGTACTGAATAGGATTGCTTCAAATGAAGATTAGCAGGAGGACAGATAGACTACACAATAATTATAACAGTCAGGATGCTATAAAGTGCCACATACATGTGTCACCAAGGGACATGAGGCAACTAGTAAAGGTCATCTGGAAGAAGTGGCATTTTAACAGAATATGAAAAGTTTAGTAAGAGTTCAAGCATGTAAAGGTTGGAAAGGGTTACACAGAAAGAGCAATGCTTACACGAATTCTTGAAGACAAAAGAGATCATGACTCATTTGCAAAAAAAATAGTTTCTTATAGTAATCTTGCAGAAAATGATGCTGTGGTAATGAGGATTGAAGCTTTGGGAGATGGGCATGATTCAAATTATTCAAATACATGAAACTCTTGCATCAGAAAGCATTTAAATAGGACTTGCTTACATTTTTAGAGGCTTAGTTGGACCATGGCAGCATGTAAGCAGACATAATACTTGAGTAATAGCTGAAAGTTTTACACCCTGATCCATAGGCATATGTGTGTGTCGGGGGGGGGGCTGGGCTGGCTTTTTGAAACCTCAAAGCCATCGCTCATTGACACACTTCTTCAAATAAGGCCATACATTCTAATCCTTCTAATCCTAACAAATAGTTCTACTTTCGGGTGATTAAACATTCAAATACATGAGCCTATCATGGCCATTCTTATTCAAACCACCACACATGCAAAGGAGGTTACATTTTTTTCAAAGAGATACAGCGTATTTTTAAGTTTGGGAGTAACATCTGTATTACAGAACTATGTCTAGCTCTAATTTACAGACAGATCTGAGAATGGCAAGACTAAGCACAAGAAACTCAGTTATGAATGGACTTCAAAGCTCAACTTCCAGCAGCATGGCAGGCTAAGATATTAATGGGACAATAATCTTACTGCAAGTATCTAAGTGCTCTAAAAAATTTAAAAGATAGTTTAAATAATTATGTGTGGTCACAAGGAAAAATTGACAGACATGAAGAAGGAACTAAAATCACTGAGAATCTATCAGGATGGCTTCTCTTATGACTTAGCTATGAGCTTGTGCTGAATGCCTATGTAGGAACAACAATGTTATTGCTGTGGAGTATTCACAGGAGAA
The DNA here is from genome assembly GCF_900095145.1 of Mus pahari. NCBI lineage: Eukaryota > Metazoa > Chordata > Mammalia > Rodentia > Muridae > Mus > Mus pahari. The sequence goes on from NC_034613.1 coordinate 143,487,902, forward strand.
GACCTTTCAGACATGAGCTTAAGCTCACAGAAAGTCTTGATTAGCCTGTCAGTGATTATTCTGGGTGTTTATGATCTCAGTATAGCACTGAACCAGCCTTTCTCAGGGTGAGCTTTTAAGAATAAAAGCCATGTTCTGGATTAACATACTTCAGTTCAATAAAAACAGTTAGCCAGATGTGGAACTACAAAAGTCATAAGCAAGTATATTTAGAGTACATTATATTTAGAGTACAGAATATTTAGAGATCTTCATAGAACTATGGACTTTGATGGAACAAGCTTTTGTTATAGTTTTGGCAGGTTGTCTTGTCTAATGGCACTTCCATCATAGAATCAGTTGGATTAAGGTCTCTGGGCCTATGAAGTTTTGGAGACCTGTTGCATTATGGAGATGAGGTTGAGTGACTTAGAAATTAGATCAAAGATTCCCCCAAACTGCAGCCTCAATGAAATGGAGAAAGCAATGGAAGTCTGCCCATCAACAGGAAGATACAAGAAACTTTCAGGGGACAGTTGTGATTATTACTTCATTAATATAAGCAATCTCTGCCCTAAAGCCCAGACATGATCTTCAAAATGGATATTAAAAGATAAGATTAAATATATTTTCTTCAATATTATACAACCTTATTTTGAAAATGATAAAACAATTACATAACTTTAGACTTTGTTATTTGAAGCATCACAGGTACCAAAGTAGTAGAAGGTGACATAGGGTAAGACAGTAACATGTATAGAAAAGTTAAATGTAAGGCATTCTTACATAAAATGTAAAGTAAGATGTAAAATAAGAGAGTTTGAATAAGTCTAACTGTACCAACAATCACTTGAAATGTAAAAAGACTACATTTTTCAAAGGCAAGAAATTTCAATTTGAATTAAGTCAGCATGCGCAAATCCTGGAAGAATAAAAATATGTGAGATACATTTTACCCAAACATGGCTATATAGAAACATTAATGAAAATAGAACTTCAAGAAGTTAATATTTGGTGGTTTAGTAATAATTACAATATCAATTTAAAACTTTAATAGGATTATATAATTCTTAGCTGCACAGATTTCATAGTATAACTTCAAAATCTTTAAACAATTACTGAAAATTAAGGAATTTTAAATGTTATAGCCATTTAAAATTGGTAAATCAAGTGCACATAAAACATGCAGAATGTACATAACAGTTTTTAACCATTGATCCATTGAATTAACTTAAGTTTACCCTTTTCTTTTTCTCCTTTTTATGAAATTTTTTACTATTTTTGTACCATATATTTTGATTATATTGACTCCATTCCTCCATTTCTCCTTCCCTATCCATAATTTGTAGTTGGCAGTTTTTGTTGCTGTTGTTATTTAATTTGGTGCTGTCTTAGCATTTAGGTAATGGGTACATCTTTCTGGGGCATAGTGGACACTTGTTAACATTTAACATGGGAAGAATGCTAAAACCATGACTCAACAACCATCAAGGGCTCAACAACCAATCAAAGACTCAACAACCACCAATGGCTCAATTTTATACAGATGGACTTTCAGATAATGTTGAAACAGTATTTCTTTTCTGCAGTGATTTATATACACATGGCCCTCATAGACTCATGTGTTTGAATGATTGGCCCATAAGGAGTGGTGCTGTTAGAAGGTTTGGTCTTGTCGGAGTAGATATGGCTTTGTTGGAGGAAGTGTGTCACTGTGGAGGTGTACTTTCTCATGTATGCTCAAGTCATGCCCAGTGTGGAACACAGTCTCCTTTTGCTGGGTGTGGAGCATGCTGCCATGCTTCCTACCATGATAATAGACTAAATCTCTGAAACTGTAAGCCAGCCTCAATTAAACGTTTTCCTTTATAAGAGTTTCCATGTAAATGGTCTCTTCATGGCAATGAAACACTATTCAGTGATGAATAGTTTTATGTCAACTTGACAGAAGCTAGTTATCTTAGAAGAGAGAACCTCAATTTAGAAAATGCCTTTGTAAGATACGGTTGTAGGTAAGCATGTAGGACATTTTCTTAATGATTAATGTGGGTGGATCCGACAATTTTATGTAGTGCCATCCCTAAACTGGTGTTCCTGGGTTGTATAAGACAGCAGACTGAACAAGCCATAAGGAGCAAGCTAAAAAGCAGCATTCCTCCATGGACTCTATCAGTTCCTGCCTCCAGGTTTCCTGTCCTGCTTGAATTCCTGTTCTGACTTCCTTTAACAATGGACTATGATATAAAAATGTAAGACAAATAGACCCTTTCCTTCCCAACTGGGCTTTAGTCATGGTGTTTAATTACAACAATTATAACCCTAACTTATATACCTTTATATGTGTTCTGGAAAATTTATAAACAATCTTTTCCATAAATTCCTGGCCAAGGAGTACATGATCTGAACTGGGAGCAAAAAGAATCACTGCCATATAGCAACAGTAATTCCCCACTGCTTGGTGGACATGATGGTGCTAGGGGTGGGGGAACTGATGAGTTAATGCATATGTGAAATAGTAAACAGCAAGGAGGTGCTATCAAGGCAAGCAGCAGCAATTGTTTTCATCCACGTTTAAAAACTTGCAGTATAAGTTACATATTTTTTTTTATTTTTTTTTATTATTATTATTTTCTTTATTTACATTTCAAATGCTATCCCGAAAGATTCCCAT
>NC_034613.1:143490562-143513709 GCF_900095145.1 Mus pahari
CCAAGCCTTAGTACTGCTCTCGGGCGCACTCCCCTCCTCGGGTGAGGAAAGGCGCTGGATGCCAGGCGGACACCCCTCCTCGGTCGGGGAGGCAAGGTCATAAGTTACATATTTTATAACAATTGTATACATGTATAAAATTACTGAAGAGTAAAACACATTAAATTGATAAGATGCACAGAAAAAAATAGCTTATTAAATTTCAATAAAACTCATATATCATCATCACTCAGTTAAAGTGCATACAGAAAGTGTTATATAACTACCATTGTTATCTAATTCCAGACTATTTAATCATTCCAGATAGAAATTCCATTAACTTTAGCAGTCACTCTGCATTTCCCCCCACCCATCTCTCCAGCATCTACCAACTTCTAATGTCCTTTCTATCTCTATAGATTTGCTAATTGTAGACATTCCAGTCAAATGTCAATACTGCAATATGTGGCCTTTTGTGGTTAACTTTTTCCATTTAGCATAATGTTTCAAGATTCACTACCATGATATAACATACATCAGTACTCTTCTGTTTTATATACATATATATTAATTTTTACAATTCAGTCTTTGCACCACTCCTGGTCCACCCTCCCACAGTTCCTCATTCCATTCCTCCTCCTCCTTGTCTCTAAGAGAATGCCCAACCCCAACCAGGCCTCCCCACTCCCTTGGCCCTCTACATTATTTTAAGCAATATTCCACAATATGAATGCACACATTATTTACTCATGCATCAGTTATTGAATATTTGAGAGGTTTTGTATTGTGCATATTACAGGTAATGCTCAGTGCTCATTGACATGAGTTTTCCATTTTCTTGGGTTTAAATCTAAGAGGAAAAGTGCTGGGTCATATGGTAATTGTTTATTTAGCATTTTTCAGAACTGCCAAACATGTACAGAACAGCTTTACCATTTTATATCCCCATAGATATGTAAAGCTTTGCATGTCAGTATGTGCAAGCATCAAGGAAGAAGACAGTTATTCATACCAGAGAAGTAGCCATGGCTACTACCACTAAAATACAGCAGCATTTGTGTCAGAACAGCATGAAATGAAGCTTCATAGCTGGACAGTTTGCATTGAGAAAAAATGGAACTTGCCTTTGCTGCCTTACAAAATTGCAAAATTCCAGGATTTAGAGACTTGACAAACAAGTTTGTTCTCAGTTTTTAACCATATCATGGTGGATGAACTTTTGAGATCAAATATATATGTGATATATGTACATACAAATATAACCTGTTGGATCTATATAATGTTACCTTCTGTAAGGAAAAATAATAGCAATAGATTACTTTGGAAGTTTCTTCGACAGCCCTGATGAACGACTATAATGAAAATGCTTCAAGTCTGATATTGGGCTCTTTGTCAAGTGGTCTTTGTCTCTTTGAAGAAGCACTGTTAGCCAAGATAAGACTCATACAATTTTAAGGCTATACACCATTTGTTGAAAATACTGTCTTTTTTTCCACTGGATGGTTTTAGCTCCTTTGTCAAAGATCAGGTAACCATAGGTGTGTGGGTTCATTTCTGGGTCTTCAATTCTGTTCCATTCGTCTACCTGTCTGTCACTGTACCAGTACTATGCAGCTTTTATCACAATTGCTCTGTAGTACAGCTTGAGGTCAGACATGGTGATTCCCCCAGAGTTTCTTTTATTGTTGAGAATAGTTTTTGCTATCCTAGGTTTTGTATTATTCCAGATGTATTTGCAAGTTGCCCTTTCTAATTCAGTAAAGAATTGAGTTGGAATTTTGATGGGGATTGCATTGAATCTGTAGATTGCTTTCAGCAGGATAGCCATTTTTACTATTAATCCTGCTGATCCATGAGCATAGGATCAGTACAGTCTTTGCTTATATGGCACTTCCCATGTCATAGATAATACAAGGCATATATCAAATAAGCTGAAATACATGAGATAACATGTGATGCTGAGGCCATGCAAATTCCAAAGGAATATGCAGGCAGTGGTCTATGATGACTTCCAGTATAAATATGAGTCACTTTGAAAAGAGAGGTATTTTGTAAAGTGGTAATGAGTCAAGCAAAATTCCTGAAGTAGGAGAAGACATTGATTTCAAATGAAATGAGCATCCTTTAGTTTTGTAAATGTACCAAAATTGTGACATGTTAACATTAGAAGAATCTAGCTGAATATTATAAAAAGAGCTGTATGTATTATCTTGTAACTCTTATATGCATCTAAAAATTTGTCTTAAATTTTAGAACAATTAGATGCATGGGTGTATGTGGGAGACAGGAAAGTGTATATGTCTGATTTAAGAACATATCTAAAGAAGGAAATGAAAGAAACAGTTCTTGTTCCATTATAATTGAGACAATTAATGATGATAAAACAGGAGTTAGCCATATCGAACCAAAATTGTGACTAAATCACTTCAATGCTCTGGCATATGATGAATTGGAGGATGAGCTGAAAATATGAGTACAGTGAAGGGAGAGTATTTAGTACCAAATCTATTGTTAGCAAATCCATGCCTTTTATGATTTCAGCAAATACAAGTTAAATTATGGAAAACAGTTTTCTAAAAATTATTCATATCAAATTTAACAAACTAAGAATGAAAATATGCTTCCTCCATACATACTTGTAGAATTTACCATATGTGAATAATGCTCAAGCTTTAATCAGCAACATATTGCATAGTCAATGTTACCCTGTGACTTAGTCCATTAAAATTAGTTGGTAAACATTGTTGTATTTTTAGAATATAATTGCAACATTTATTAACAAAGGCATGAAACAACCTGCCACGGTTTCATGTCTGCTAATGGAGAGTTCAAAAAGTCTTTGAATAATATTATTAATAATATTATTCCAAGGTCCAAGGTTGAGCCTGAATATTGCATTCTAAGTTATGTTCTTTCACAGATTCTTGAATAGAAATAAGAGAAGATATATGTTGAAAAGTCAATAAAATTATGCAGGAAGAAATACATATCTATATATGTATCATAAATTCTTATATGCATAGGCTTGTCTATATAGATTTACATATACAATTTGTATTTAGTCCCTTGTTTGACTAGTAACTGAAAAATGTTAATGTTAATAATTTACTTTATTATTTTGCACCTACCTACTCAACAACAGCCATCACATCTGAAAAATTTCAAAGTGCTCACTTCAACTTTGAGTTTTTCAAGTGTATCAATTTATGAACTATAGAAAGTATCTAATTTACAAATAATTTGCTTTGTATGTGAAATTTACATTCCTTTAGCACAGGACCCTGTATAAACCCACAAGTTTGCACCTGCCATGGAAAGAATTTGACAGATGCAAAATGTCTAAGGAGTATAGGATGTTTGGTGAGGAGCAGATTTACAGATGACTGTGTCTCCATAAAGCTCCTCCCAGTCACTCAATTTCCCATAATCAGATATACCACCACCTTATAGAAATCACTTTAGCTTCCAAATTTCCCTAAGGGTGTCATGTTCAGTTATTTCTGATCTGAAGATTTTCAATTGAGAATGCTAAGCAAGAAGAAAGACTTTCTGTGTAAACCTGATGGCCTGAGCTCAATCCCTGGAACCCACACTGGAGGGAGAGATCTTTCCTGAGAGTTGTCCTCTGACCTCCACCATTCATTCATTCATTCATTCATTCATTCATTCATTCATTCTCTCTCTCACACACACACACACAGACACACACACACAGAGAGAGAGAGAGAGAGAGAGAGAGAGAGAGAGAGAGAGAGAGATCAGCAATAGCAATAATAATTACAAATGTTTTCCTAGTCTAGGATACTATTAAAATATATTATTGTGGATTCATTCAAAGAGAAGTATGCCCCTTTCTCCTTAATGAAATAATTTTTGATTGAATTCCTATGGGGCTGATGAGGGTAAAATAGGAGAACAGTAATTGAGCTGTGGTCATGAAGATTTAATATTTATTCTTCAGAGGAGGCCATTCGAGAAGAATCTTACTATGATAAAGTTAGAAGAGAGTCAGTCTTATGAATGAATACCATAGGAAGAACATCCTAAGCACAGAGGTTGTGACAGGAGTTGGCTTGGGCTGTTGAGGGGATTATGATGATTCAAGAGTACAGGAAGAAAAGTTCCAGAGAGGCAGTTAGAGAGAGGAATCAGAGAATGAGAATGAGGCATTTGTGGGATGAAGGGGGTCTCATAAGTAATCATGGAATCTCATGAGACTCTTAAATAGCTTTTATTCTTTCTTTTGTGTGAATTGGCAAAACCTCACAGAATTTTGAGCAGCTTGGTCATATGAACTTGTTTTTTTGTTTTTGTTTTTAGGATAATTGTGGCAGTTCTGTTAAAAACTGGATGTTTAGAAACAAAGCAAAAAGAAAGGAACTCAATTGGGCCACTACTACTAAATACAAAATTCAGATAGGAAATGTTAACTCGACCAAGACAGAAGGAGGCATTTACAGGCCAAGGTATTTGGATTCCCTGAAGGATCAAATGTGAGGTATGAGTCAGAAGAGTTGAGGATGACACTGAGGTACTTGGCCCAAGACACTGCAATGATTCACTATATGTGAAACACAATAGAGAAAATGTTGGCGAAATAGTAAGGCTCCAATGTTTTACATGTACAATTGGGATATCAGTGAGATGCCAAATGGAAGTGTTTAGAAGAGTTAAAAATAGGAGCAATGGAGGCTTGAAAGCAGCATTTCTGGATTAAAGCCTTTCAAGATGGCCAGAAAACAATAGAAAGAATGAATTTTTTTCTTCTGAAATGTCTTTTGTTTGGAGATGCATGACACATTAAGGTTGTGGTGTGACAGATTCTACCCGGTTACCAGATCAGGCTGGATGGATCACTAGTACATGGAGACCCACAGAAAAAAAGATAAGGAAGTGAAAGCTGAAGAACACAAAAGATAAGCTCCAACTATTTTACACACTCTTCTGAATGAAAATGAAAAAAAACAAAACAAAAACAAAAACAAAACCCTCTATCTTGTCTCTTATCTCTGGAGTCCAAGAAGTTTAGCACCCAGTTACCTACTTTCCAGAGCTAAAGTTAAAAGGACTAACTTGGATATTGGAGATCCTTACCTGTGAAAGAAAAGAGGAGTCATCACTTGTAAAATTGTTTCAATAGATAATTCCAAAGCAGAACTATCTTACTTGAAAATACAATACTACTTCACTTTCAAACCCAGCTCCTCCCTGATTAAAGAACTTGCTCAGTCATCTTTAATTGTTAGCATTCCTTTCACAATCTCTTGCAGTTTTTTCTTCATAGAGCCACTACTTGTCCTTAGAGAGCATGTATTCACTGCAAATAGAAGGACCACGGTTAATTATCATTGGACTCTAGAAGTCACATAGCCATTCATAATGACTTCTAACTCCCTGGAAATTGAAAACTATAACTTGATTCTTTGAGAGCTCAGAATCTGCTCTTCAGCCCCCTGTCTCTAGTATTCTTGGTCTTCATTAGCTAACATTTTCTTTAGGAAAACCATTTTAACTTCCTGAGATGATTGTAGGTATCCCATGGATTTGCAGAGCCCAAGTAAAGAATGTTTTTGAGATGCTTCGATTTGAAAACATTAAATTCCACTAAATAAAACAAAAAATTAAATAAATGGCATATGGAATCATAAGTGACTGATTAAAAGTCTCTTTTGAGAGGACAAAAGTATGAGATGCAGGTAATTAATGGTAGAGTATCAAATGAGTTCTGGTGGTCTAAGCAATGTAAGATGGAAGCTCAGGTTTCAGAGTCATATACCGACTAAACTTGATCCAGAAAAAGACACAGAAAGATGGGATTGAGGGGGTTTTATAGAGCTACTTTGACTTGAATATATAAGCATTTGGGAGGCACAGTCAAGAAGGTCACTGATATTACAGAAGGGATGAAAAGATGGATAGCAATAAGTTAACACTACTTCCTTACTTTTCAAGTATAAATATGAGTGTCTGTTAGGGCTTATATTTCCCTGCCTCTATCACAACACTAGCCAGCACCCAGTAAAGAATTCATAATTGCTAACCTGGAACACAATTTGCAAAGCTTTCAACTTTTAGTCTGATGGCTTTTGGAAAGGAAACATAAATCACACACTTTTAAACACTTTAGGCTGCTTTGCGGAGCTTCCTTTTAGTATGACCTCAACTTTGGATGTGGCCCACCAAATATTTAAGCTAAGCCAAATAGCAAGTGATTAAATCCAGGCAATGAAACTAACATTGATGTGTGGGAGAAAGTAAAGGGCATTATCACCGAAGCCCAAGGCTTATTCCAATAATCATTCATTAAATATAAAATCTAGAATAGGAGAATCAAATGTGCCCCTCACATGGGAAGCCTACCCTCACCTGGTGCCTTGTTGCACCCTCCTGCAAGAATTTCTTTTTCATAATCATAGGAAATGAGAAAGAATACAGCAAAAGGTATTAACATAGAGAAATAGACATATTATTTTGTGTAAAGTCTCATATTTTTTAACAGATGTGAAAAATAAAGTTAAAGGGAAAGGGACAACTTGCCTAAGATAAATATCCTGGTTAGAATAGTACTGAGCAATGGAAGGGAAGGGATAATACACACTCTCAACAATTAAGGAATTATGTTGACAGAAATATGACAATCCAAAAGTTACTTAATGTACAGTTTTGCTTATATGACTTTTTTGAAATTACAAAAATATGTGTGAAAATAAGAAAAAGATTACTGTTTCCCAGTGGTTGAGATAGGTAGAAACATCTATTTCTACAAAGGGTCAGATTTTGTGTATGTGAAAAAAATTAGCTGTATCTCTACTATCATGATGACAATATCATATTAGTGATATTATAATGTAATATAATGCTAATTAGTATTATCAATTGTATAAATAGTATGCAACATTCCTATGTGACATTTTTAAAAATAAATATGAACATAAAAGTATTACCTGTTTCCATTCATTCTGCTGGGCCTCAGGGCTTCACTCCTATTTCTCTCACGCTAATTCCTGATCCTGTTCCCCTTTTCACTTCCCTGTCCCACCCAGGTCCCTCCTTCTCCAACCTCCAATCCCCACAAGTGACTGCTTTCTTCTTCCTCCCAAGTGGGATTGAGGCATCCTCACTTGGGACATTGATCTTTTTAACCTTCTTGAGTTCTGTGGATTTTATCCTGGATACTCTGTACTTTTTTAGCTAATATTCACTTATTAGTGAGTACATTCCATGCATGTCCTTTTGGGTCTGAATCACCTCAGTCAGGATGAGTTCCATCCATTTGCCTGCAAAACTCAGGATATCCTTGTTCTTAATAGCTGAATAGTATTCCATTGTGTAAATAGAATATATTTTCTATATCCATTCTTCCATTCTGGGAAATTTGGGTTGTTTCCAGCTTCTGGCTATCACAAATAAGACTTCTATGAACATAGTGGAACAAGTGCCCCCATGGCATGGTAGGGCATCTTTTGGGTATAATCCCAAGAGATTACTGGGTCTTCAGGTAGATCTATTTTCAATTTTCTGAGGAACCTCCATGTTGATTTCCAGAGTGGTTGTACCAATTTGCAATCCCTCCACCAATAGAGGTGTGTTCCTCATTCTCCACATTCCTACCGATGTGTACTGTCACCTGAGTTTTTTTATCTTAGCCATTCTGATTGGTGTGAGGTAGAATCTAAGGGTCCTTTTGATTTGCATTTCCCTGATGACTAAGGACTTTGACATTTCATTAAGTGCTTCTCAGTCATTTGAAATTCCTCCGCTGTGAATTCTCTGTTTAGTTCTATACCCCATTTTTTGATTGGGTTGTTTGTTTGTTTGTTTTGAGGATAGCTTCTTGAGTTTATTTTTAAATTATTTTATTAGATATTTCTTCATTTACATTTCAAATGCTATCCAGAATGTCCCCTATACCCNCCCCCCACGCCCTGCTCCCCTACCCACTCACTCCCACTTCTTGGCCCTGGTGTTCCCTTTGAGTTCTTTATATATTTTGGATGTCAGCCCTCTATTGGATGTAGGGTTAGTGAACTGTAGGTTGCCAATTTGTCGTATTGACTGTCCTTTGCCTTACAGAAAAATTTCAGTTTCATGAGATCCCATTTATTAATTTTTTAAATTTAATTTAATATTTTCTTTTACACTTCAGATTTTATCCCCATCCTGGTCCACCCTCTGACTGTTCCCCATCCCATACTTCCTCCCCACACCCCTGTCTCCACAAGGATGTTCCCTCCATTTCCCCCTACCAGACCTCTCCACTTGCTGGGGCCTCCATAGAGCCTGAGACATTGGAGTTCTGTTTAGGAAATTTTCCCCTGTGCCAATGAGTTCGAGGGCCTTTCCCACTATTAGATTCAGTGTATCTGGTTTTATGTTGAGGTCTTGATCCACTTGGACTTGAGCTTTGTGCAAGGTGATATAGATAGATAGATAGATAGATAGATAGATAGATAGATAGATAGATAGATAGATATAGATATTCATTTTCTTTCATTTTCCTACATATAGATTGCCAGTTAGACCAGTACAATTTATTGATGATGCTTTCTTTTTTTCCATTGTATATTTTTGGCTTCTTTGTCAATGATCAAGTGTCCATAGGTGTGTGGTTTTATTTCTGGATCTTCAATTCTATTCCATTGATCAATCTGTCTTCCTCTGTATCAATATCATACAGTCTTTATCACTATTGCTCTGTAGTCCAGTTTGAGGTCAGGAATGGTGATTTTTCCCAGAAGTTCTTCTATTGTGGAGAATAGTTTTTGCTATCCTGGGTTTTTTGTATTTCCATATGAAATTGAGAATTGCTATTTCCATGTCTTTTAAAATATTATGTTGAAATTTTGATGGGAATTGCATAGAATCTGTAGATTGATTTTGGTTGGATGGCCATTTTTACTATGCTAATCCTCCCAATTCATGAGCATGGGAGATCTCACCCTTTTTTGAGGTCTTCTTCGATTTCTTTCTTGAATGACTTTAAGTTCTTGTCATACAAATCTTTACTTGTTTGGTTTGATTTACTATTTTGTATTATTTGTGACTGTTGTGAAGGGTGTTGTTTCCCTCATTTTTTTCTCAGCCTGTTTATCATTTGTATAAAATAAGGCCACTGATTTGTTTGAGTTAATTTTACATCCAGCCACTTTGCTGAAGTTGTTTATCATCTTTAGAAATTCTCTGGTAGATTTTTTTGGGGTTTCTTATACATACCAACATACCATCTACAAAAAGTGATACCTTGACTTCCTCTTTGCCAATTTGTATCCCTTTGATCTCCTTTTGTTGTCTTATTGCTATATCTGGAACTTCGAGTTCTATATTGAATAAATACAGGGAGAGTAGGCATCCTTGTCTTCTCCCTGATTTTAGTGGGACTACTTCAAATATCTCTCAATATAATTTGATATTTGCTGTTGGTTTGCCAGAGAATAAATGGAAACAGACAACTGTGGGAGGTAGGAGGTGAGGGGGACCCTCTAGAATGCACCAGAGACCTGGAAGGTCAGAGACTCTTAGGACCCAAAGGGAGGAACCTTAGATGAAATGCCCAACAGTGAAGAGAGGGGACTTCTAGAATCCATTTCCAGTAGAAAGATAGGGCATCAAGTAGAGGGATGGTGCTGCCATCCCATATTCAAAAACTCTGACCCAGATTTTTTTCTGTCTAAAAAGAAAAACAAAAACAAAAAACAAAAAACAAAATAACCACTGACAAAAATGGAGAAGAAACTGAGGCAAAGGAGGTCCAGGGACCAGCCCAAATTGGGCTTCATCTCAAGGGGAAGCCCCAAGGCCTGACATTATTACTGATGATATGGTGTGCTTACAGACAGGTGCCTAGCATGGCTGTCCTCCAAGAGGCCAAACAAGCAGTTGACCAAGGCAGAAGCAGATGCTTACACCAAATCAATCGAGAGAAGCCAGGGACTCCTGTGATTGAATTAGGGAAAGGCTGGAAGAAGTGTGGAGGAGGGTGATCCCATAGGAAAACCTGAAGTCTCAAATAACCTGGATCTCCAAGATGTCTCAGACACTGAGCAACCAATTAGGCAGCATACCCTAGCTGGTACGAGGCCCCCCAAAACATACTGCCTAGTCTGGACCAGTGAAAGGCGATGCACCTAACCCTTAAGAGACTTGAGGCCCCAGAGATTGCTGAGGTCTGGCAGGTTGGGGTTTGTGGGGACATCCTCCTTGATATGGGGGAGGAGGAATTGGATGAGGAACTGTCAGAAGGCAGACCAGGAAAGAGATAACAACTAGACTATACAAAAGAGATTAAAGATAATTTAAATAGATAGATAGATAGATAGATAGATAGATAGATAGATAGATAGATAGATAAATGTGTTACAAAATAAAAAGTCCTATAATTTAATTAGGTGGTGTTTACAAGGTTAAATAAAATTTTAATCTTCTCAAATGCCTCAGTTATTTTCAAATCATTTTAAAAATACATCATGACCAAAACAACATATTAAACAAAGTACTTTTTGGAGTTCATGACTTCATAAGGTTAGAGTCCATGACCATTGTGATATAGAACACTGCAGTGGGTAGCAAGCATGGCACTGGAGTATTTAGCTAGAAGTTTACATCCTGATCAACAAGTTGGAGGCAGAGAATAAGAGAGAATGGGGTTGAAATGGGATTTTGAAACCTCAAAGCCCACCCCCCAGTGATACACTTCCTCCAAAAGGCCATACCTCCTAATTCTTCCCAAATAGTTCCACCAACTGGGAACTAAGCATTCAAGTACATGAACCTATAGGGGCCATTCTCATTCAAACCAACATATTGTACTTTCTGTCATACACACAAACAAAGGAAGTTTGTTAGAATGGATTACATTCTGTTGTTCAGCATGTCCAAAGATGGCTGTCTACCAATGGGAGGTCCAAAAATCCAATAGATGTTTACTCTGTGAGGCCAGATATCTGAGCTGGTCTTTTGTATATGCTGGAATTGAGTGAGAATAAACAGGCAAAGCCCAAGCATCTTGCTTCCATCTCCTTAAAATAGGCTTTCTAGCAGAAGGTATAAGCCAGACTAAAGATGGATTGTTCCACCACAAAAGATATGGATTAAAAGTGAGTCTTCCCACTTTAAATGATTTAATTAAGAAAAATAGCCATCACAATACTTCCAACATACAATGGCACAAAATACATATTACCATTCTAAACGGGAGGAATAGCGACACAATGAATAAATGCCCAGCCAAAGCAAGAAAAAAACCTAACAGGAAAATCTCCAAATCCTGTACCTTTATGTGTGATACCAAAGGGTTTAGAAGGCTCTTTCCTTCAAGCTTTGATGATTATAACACATTTCTTTTCTTCTGGTTCTACTCACTGTCTTCAGCTCTCCTGGGCAGATATCCCACAGCTCTGGCATCTCCATCCTGGGTTCTCCAACAAAATCTAGGCTTCACTTTCACATCTTCAGGCAAGGGCTTAGCATCTTTCCTTACCTTTGGAGGAAGTTGATATAACCCCTTTATGCATTCTTTATGACTCTAACACCTGAACTGCTTGGCCAAAGCCTGTCAAGTTCAACTGCCTGGTTGGGATAAAACCTTTAGCCCACCTTAAATTAATATTTTTATAAGGTTTCCATTGTAATTGTGTTTTAAGTGGAGGAAATCCCTCTAGCCTTTTCTTTTTATAAATTCTGGGATTAGTTGGGTGGGGTCTCACCTTGAGAGCAATACCCCCTTCCTTACATTTTTCTTAGTGTCTTTCAGCACAAACCTTGGCTCCAACATTTAATTTCCTGCTGCTCTTTTTCTCCCAAAGCCATACATTTTTTTTAATATCTGTTTTGTTGTTGATGATGCTTGCTCTTTTTCATTATAGACCTTCACTAAAAGTAATTCTGAAAATCACATAACAGAGTCAATATTAGGCTCTTTTGAAATTTCTTCTACCAACAAAATTACTCACAAAAGAAATTCAATTTGACCTCTGGCATATTTTTAGGACAAGGCCAGGAAAGCATTCACAATTAAAATATCACAAGAATGGTCTCTAACCCCCAGATGCTAACTTATGCCCATTGAAACATATTTAGCTGGGCCTTTATAATCTGAATAATATTCAGTACTACTCTTCCAAGTTCCTGTTAGGATAAGCCCATTAGTCTTTGCTTACAGAATTCATCTATTTTTCTACTCAATATTCCCTGTTGGGAACAAAATAAAGTGGGGGCCCGGGGAGCCCTGGGGAAAATTGGGGAGGAAAGGGGGCCTAACATCCAGCCAGAGTTCCTGTGCTCTGGTCAGGCTGATGCAGGCAGAGCTGCGGGATGCTTTTCCACATGGCCCTGGGTGAGCATGCCTGACCCACGTGGTTGTGGTAGAAAAGGGGCAGTTCCCAACCGGGGACCCCAGAGCTACCTTGCTAAAGCCCAGGGTGGTAGGAGAGAGGGAATAGGGGAAGAGGTTCACTCTTCCCCTGACCAGAGTCAACACTGACCAGAGTGCGCAGCGGAACTTGATGGAGCAGAGACTCTCTATGGTTTAAGAGTTTTATTATAGAAATGCAGGAGAAAGAGAGAAGGTAGGGGGGGGAGAACTAGAGAGAGAGAGCTAGAGAGAAAGGGAGAGAAAGAGGAAGAGAGAAAAGGAAAGAAGAAGACAAAGAGAAAGGGAAGAGGAGAGAGAAGTAAGAGAAGTGACAGGTAAAGGAACAAAGGAGTAAGAGAGCAAGGTGGGGGCCTAACAGCCCATTTTATGGTCTTCACTGTTGCTAGGTAACTGTGGAGGAGTTTAGCCTGAAGGTCAGAAGCTTAGACCATTGCTTACGTGACCACTGACCATACTTCTCTTGTGGGGGCTGTGGGAGGTGGTACCTTAGGCAGGGGCCAGAGTTCCAGGAGCATGAAGGAATGCCTACCATGTCATGTAGGTGAATTATGACCATCAGGGTTCAGACCTCAGCTGAACTGGAGACAAGCCTGCAATTCCCCACAACTCCCAAAGTCTCCCACATAACTCCTCAAAACCTTGGTCAGGTTTATCATATCATTAGCCTACTCCCAGTTACCAACTTGTACTTGTTACTTGTCTACTGTAGTGACAAGGCACCATGACCAAGGAAACTTATAGACAAAAGAGTTTGTTGAGTCTAACAATTCTAGAGGGTGACTCCATGATCATCATGAAATATAGTGTGGTAGCAGGCAGACAGGCATGGAATACTGATCCATGATTGGAAGCAGAGAATAAGAGAGACTGGGATTGTCATGGGCTTTTGAAATCTCGGTGCTCATTCCCATTGACATACTTCCTCCAACAAGGCCATACATTCCAATTCTTCTGAAACAGTTCACTGAATAGGAACAAAGCATTAAAATATATGAGCCTTTGGGAGCATTCTTATTCAAACAACCACATCAAATTATACCTAAATACTTACACAAATATTTAGAGAAAGGAAATATGTGACTGTAAAACTTATTTCTGTAGCAATTGCTGCTCCAACATTTGGACTTATATAAACAAATTTATGGAAAGACTTTTTTTTACTAACTTGCATTTTTAGACAGGACAAATGTATAAGTACCTCTATCTCTTCCACAAAAGGGAGTTGAATACAGAGAAAGATCTATAACAGAGATATCCTGTCTTAGAAGAGTATCTGTAACATGATTAAAATAAGGTATCTCAAAAATGATCATAACCCATGAGTTACATGCTACAAAGATAGGCTAGGCCTGGAGTAAAAAAATATGGAAATATATATATATATATATATATATATATATATATATATTCTCAAATCTGAGTATTTTTATAGTGAAAAATACAGTGAAAGGTGCTACAGGAGGCAGGTAATATTATATCCACAGTAAAAAGCAAAGCATAGTACCTAGGAAGTGAGCTGAAGCTGTGAATTTCAAAGTTGTGTCCAGGTGATGCACTTTATCCAAGTTCCATATCTTAAAACTTCCAGAGCCTTCTGATACAGCCACCAGTTGAAGATCAAGTATTCAAACACATAAGGCTACATAAAAATCTCAACTACAGAAAGTAGTTTCAGGTAGGGTTGAAGTTTGAAACCCTTGTTTGTCTATACTGGTCTCATCCTCAGTATGTTGGTTGCATTGTCAATTTTCCGCACTGGTGACTGGTCCTATATGTAACTAAAAATTTCAGACATTTTGGAGAATATGAATGATCAGCTTTTGAGAGACATGGGGAGATTTAACCTCAGTTGTGGTTGCAGGGAATATGGCAGTTTGTTTCTTTGCCCCAGTAGTGCAGAATGCTCTACCCAATGTGTCTATCTCTCACAAAATGTGTCTCCTTTTGTTGCGTTATCTTCCTATTACAATAGCTTCATGATTCATATGTTAGCATCACTGCTGTAGTTCAAATGTAAAACTTTTGGTGGGATATATCAACCTACTAAGATTTGGTTGAGACTGTATCAGTTTTACTAGAGTATCCTACACCCAAGGAATCCAAACTAGACCCAACACCAGAGATAACTGGTCACTCTGGATGCTGGCCAAAGTCAGAGGTTAATAGAGAAGACCATATATCACTAAAGAGTTTCTCACAGTGTCATTTAAGATGTTGAATTCACTCTTGCATGTGTTAAGAAATAATAATGGTTATTCTCTACAGCGAAAGGAGATGCATCTCACTGGCATACGCTTTGTTCCTACTGACTGAAATTGATTGGAAAAGCTAGTACCAATGGAGGCCTGGCTGTAGCAAAACAGGGCATACTTTCCTCATAGGAAGCTTCCTGCAATGACTGTTGGCAGAAAATTATCAGACTGGTAAAGCAATCAGAACAAAGGACTTAAAAATGAATATGATAATCAGCTGAGTCAGAAATAATGTTAGAGTGAGTTCAGTGTTGTATGAATGAGAATGTACATATATGTCACACAATCTTCTTTTCTTTACTTGCCTCTGCAACAAAATGCATATTGTCAATTTTGTTGCATTTTAATAGATCCTTTGAAGTGGCTTAGATGCACTCTGATCAAGCCTTAGAAGTGTATGTTCACAGTCTTTCTCCAAATAAGCAAGGTGCTAACAGACTGTGGTTTTGATACTAAATTGTGTTCATTTTCCTACATAGTCTCCTTGTATACTCATGTCATTGTGATTGAAATTTGTATGTTAGAATTCTGCAGTCTGCAATGCAGGTTAATGTCTAGCTCTAACCTTGTATATCCTCTATGTATGATAGCAAATGTTTATTTTTGTTGTTGTTTGTTTTGTTTTTTGTTTTGTTTCCATATAGGGTTTCACTGTGTATTCCTGGCTGACCTACAACTGAGTCTGAAGACCAGGCTGGCCTTGAAATCAGAGATCCACCTACCCCTACTTCCCAACTGCTGGGATTAAAGGTGTATGTCTCCACTGCCCAGTTTGATTGCAAAGTTTTATTTCACCTGATTCATGTTTATTGCTACACATTCTTTCTGAACTCTTTAAAGGTATGTCAATCATACCCAAAGGAATATCCTATGATTATATTAACAACTTCTCTTCTACAATTTGACAGGAAGCCAGGTGCTTTTACATATTTTATTTACTTGTCTATCCATGTGTCTAAATTTGTTTCCATAACAAAATGCCAGATAGTGAATATTTCGTGAATAATGAAACTTTGTTTCTCACAGTATTATAGTCAAAGAAATCCTTGATCAAGGTATCTGAAGATGTGGTATCCAGTAAGAGCTCATTGTCTATTACTAAGAGGTCATATTGTTAGAATTAATATGTGTTATGTCTTCACATGACAGAAAAGACAGGAAGCTTGGACAACTGTTTACAGTCTGTAAAAATTCATGAAGGTGTCTAGAGGCTTCACGACTAACTTATGTTCAAAAGGGAGCCTGGTTCTTAGTGCCATCACAATAAATGATTGGATTCCAAAATAAGTTCTGAGGAAACAAAACAATTCAATATACCCCTATCCCCACAAACACAAATAATGAACTAGATCAAGCACTGTTGTTTTCAAATTTTATAAATATAAATTAAGGCATATGGAAACTAAGTGATTTCTATGGTGATATTATATCTACGCATAGGATCAGAAGCAAAGTGACAGAATATATGGTAGATTTTTATTACTTTTCCTCCAAATAGGCACCTACCTACATACTTCTTTCCTCTGCCTTCACTTCTCCAAAGAATAACCCTGTGTATCAATACCATGTAGAAAGACAAAAGAAGAAACAAGTTGTAGACATCCTTCATGGTCTAGCTCCCTTTCCCATGTCAGCCATCCTTTTGTTATCTTACCTTTGTTCTTGTCTACTTTGCTTCCCTGGTCCCGTTTCAATTTTCAATATCTACTTACCTCTCATTTACCATTTTCTTTATAAAAGTTTCTTTTATTTTTACCAATCTGTTTTATTTATGGAACCATAGTCACAGATTGAATTTTCTAGTACCACCCAGGGTCCAAGTCCACAAAAACTCAATGCTGAATTATAATTTACATGGTAGAGGCTACATGGAATTTTACATATGTTCCAGAAATAAGAAATTTCATGTGGACTGCTGGGTTGGTTGGATAAATAGTGGATTTGACAGACAAAGCATACAGGAAATTGTCCTGATAAAACCTTTCCTCTGGCACCTGCTCCTCTGTAATACCCAATATCCCATTGCTTCAGCTTAGTTCTCAGCCTTCAGGATTTTAGTACTCTCTATCAGAAGGGGCTCTCTTGGGGAAAGTTTATTACTGCCCATTCTACCAGTATCTCCAGGAGTTAAGAAGTCTGGTGATCAACTCTGTATACTTTTGCTAACAAACTATTTCCTAAAATTTAGTTTGTTCAACCAATCTCCAGCTGGTGGCACTGTTTGGGAAGGCTGTGGAGCTGTTAGAAGGGAATCCCTGGTGGCTGACCTTGGAGATGTTTTAGCCCAGACCTACTTCCTGACTGTAGATACAATGTGTCCAACTGTTGTCCCACTCCTACCACTCTCCCTTTTACATCATAATGGAACATATCAGCTCCACTATAAAAGAGAATTAATCTTCCTTCTCTAAACTGTTTCTTGCAAGGCATTTTGTCATAGCACTGAGAAAAGTGATTAACACAGGATTATATATATATATATATATATATATATATATATATATATATATATACATAATAGTAAAGTAAAAATAATTATGTTTAGGAAGCATATAGCCTACTCAGTGGTCATTAGCATATTTGAAGTCTCTTGGTTGTCAGAATCCACTCTTCCATAGTTAAAGGACTGATTAATAACTAGTCCTACAGAGGAAAAAATGTTTCCTAGGTTAGGGTTTCTAAATGGATGTGTTACATATTAATGTATGCTATGCATTCTTGGGTAGACATCTGTGCTAGTATAATGTCAGCTGGGTAAATATCAGACAGAGGCCAGACAGAAATGAGTGTCTCTAGAAACATGTATGTGCAAAATTTTTAGACATATTTTCTCAAAGTGTTCTATGGCATAATAAATTCTTGCCACATAAACAAGCCAAAAATAAAAAAAATCAAAGCTTCCCTGGATTTGAGTGTACATAACACAGAAAATTTTCTTCTGGGTGGCCAGAAATTTAAAAGTAAGGAAGTAAACCAGCAAATTAAAACAATGGTTTAAAATGCCCTTTAATCTTCACCTTTGTGTTATTGTGATTTAATTTATGTCCTACATATCTAGTTGCAGCTGAGTATTAATGAATAGAGATATACAAAATTAGTTTGGCACCTTGAATCTCCTACAGACACTAATTCGTTTTCTCTTGTTCACTTTATCTCCCCAAAAGAGAGATGATAGGTCCTAATTTAAGAACTATTGTAAAATGGAAATTACTTAACATATTTGTGGCTCCTACCAAATAAAATGAGCTCAGTAAATGGAAGTCATACTTATTTTCTCCTCTAAAAGAAAAAGAATTGGAAAGCAATACTCATTTTTAAAAGTACTAGAAGATAATATAGCAATCATTTGATGTCTTTAATCTCTAGTCTTCCTGTTTTGTTTCTATCTAATTCAAACCAAGCTATTTGGTATATTGAGAGAGGAGGATCATGAATGTCAAATTACATAGTGAGACACTGTCGGAAACCTAAAACAAAACCACGTTTGGATCTCTTGCTTTGCCTCATGCAATTTGTTCCTATGCCAAGATTTCTGAGTTTCCAAGTATACTATTGAAAATACACAACACAATATATCAAATTGTTTACAGGGGCCTCATTCTGGGGATCTTGAGATGGCTAAGAGAGCAAAAGCCCTTGCCACTAACCCTGATGACCAAGTCTGATACTTGAAAACATGCATGATAGAAGAGGAAAAATTCCTTCAAGGAGTCCTCTGACTAACACATAAGTGTCCCGGTACACACACACACACACACACACACACACACACACACACACACACACACTCATACTAAGAAAATAAATAAATAATTTAAATTTTTTAAAAATAAAGCTGGTCTCCATCTGTGCTCCTGAGCTAAGGCTGTCCCACAGCCCTCCAGAACCAAATCCTGCCTGGAGAAAGCCAGTCTCCCAAGAGTGCTCTCACTCCTAAACCCAGAATTAAGATCACCACTTTTGCTTCCTCCAATAACTGTCCAAAGATGTTGGGCAGTGGGCACCAGGTAC
This sequence comes from Mus pahari, assembly GCF_900095145.1. Lineage (NCBI taxonomy): Eukaryota > Metazoa > Chordata > Mammalia > Rodentia > Muridae > Mus > Mus pahari. Next base: position 143,509,175 of record NC_034613.1, read on the forward strand.
TAAAGGGAGTGGGAGAAACCCTGTGTCTTGCTAGAGTTCCAGTGTTCTGGGCAGTCCTGGGCTCGTTAGGGGAAAGCCTATCTTATCATTCAAGCACTGTGGGCCTTGATAAGCAGAGACAGTCTATGGTTTAGAGCTTTATTGTAGAAAGGCAGAGAGAAAGAGAGAAGCTAAAAAGAGGGAGAGAGATCGGCCGTGGTCACATGGAGGCTGGGAGAGAGAGAGAGAAGGAGGGCTAGAGAGGAGAGTAAGAAAGTTGAGAGCTTAAAGAAATCAAATAGGGACTAAGAAGCCCCTTTTATAGTAGGCTGGACTATCTTGCTGTCACCAGGTAACTATGGGGAGGAGCATAGCTGGCTCTAGTCAGGTAACTGTGGGTGTGGAGTCTAGCCAGAATGCCAGAAGATTGGAATATTTTCTGCATGACTTATAGTCACAGAATTATGGAGCTGAGGGATCTGTGGTGTCAGGAACCTGTCTCTGGAGATGTGGCTTGCTTTTCCATCTCTTGTAGAGTTTTCTACTGGGTCACCAGAGCAAGCCTCATTCAACCAAAATAGGCTGCCTTTCATGGCCCTGCACAAATAGGGACCTGCGAAGAGCACACAGGGCACAGGAACAGTGGAGCAGCTGGGGAAAGGATCCCTCTAGCCTGTATCTGTGCCCTGGAACTAAGTGTGTCCCACAACCCTGAGTACCCGAATCCTGCCCAGAGAGAGCTGGTCTCCACAGGAGTGCTTACATACCTATGATCACAAGCGCACAGTCCCACAGGAGGGAAAAGCTTCAGTCAGAGACAGAAAGACCAACTAACACCAGAGATAACCAGATGGGGAAATGCAAGGACAAGAACCTAAGGAGCAGGAACCAAAGGTACTTGGCAGCATCAGAACCCAATTCTCCCACCACAGCAAGTCCTGAATACCCCAAGACACCAGAAAATAAAGATTTGAATTTAAAATCACATCTCATAATGATGGTATAGGACTTTAAAAAGGACATAAATACCTCTGTAAGACAGGAGAAGACAGGTAGACAGGTAGAAGCCCTTAAAGAGGGAAAACAAAAATTCTTTAAAGAATTACAGAAAAACGCAAGCAAACAGGGGAAATAATTGAACAAAAACATCCAGGTACTAAAAATTGAGATAGAAACAATAAAGAAATCACAAAGGGAGACAACACTAGAGATAGAAAACCCATGAAAGTGATCAGGAGTCATGGATGCAAGCATCACCAACAGAATACAAGAGATAGAGGAAAGAATCACAGGTGCAGAAGATGCCACAGAAAATATTGACGCAGCAGTGAAAGATAATGCAAACTACAGAAAGCTCCTAACCCAAAACATCCAGCAAATCCAGGACACATTGAGAAGACCAAAGCTAAGGATAATAGGTATAGAAGAGAGCAAAGATTCTCAACTTAAATAGCCAGTAAATATCTTCAACAAAATTATAGGAGAAACAAAAAACTTTCCTAACTGAAGGAAAGATGCCCATGAACATACAAGAAGCCTACAGAACTCCAAACAGATTGGACCAGAAAAGAAATTGCTCCTGTCACATAATAGTCAAAACACCAAATGCACAAAAAAAGAAAAATATTTAAAGCAGTAAGGGAAGAAGGTCAAGTAACATATAAAGTTAGATCTATCAGAATTACACCAGACTTCTCACCAGACATTATGAAAGCTAGAAGGTAGCTTGGTAGATGTCACACAGACCCTAAGAGAACATAAATGCCAGCCCAGAATACTATATCCAGCAAAACTCTTAATTAACATAGATGGAGAGTACAAGATATTCCATGACAAAACCATTTTTACACAATATCTTTCCACAAATCTAGCTCTACAAAAGATAATAAATGGAAAACTCCAACACAAGGAGGAAAACTACACCCTAGAAAAAGCAAGAAAATAATCTTCTTTCAACAACACCCAAAAAAGATAGCCACACAAACATAATTCCATCTCTAACAATGAAAATAACAGAAAGCAACAATCACTTTTCCTTAATATCTCTTAACATCAATGGATTCAATTCTACAATAAAAAAGACAAAGACTAATAGACTGGATATGTAAACAGGACCCAGCATTTTGTGACATACAGGAAATGCACCTCAGTGACAAAGACAAGCACTACCTCAAAGTAAAAGCCTGGAAAACTTTTTTCCACGCAAATGGCCCTAAGAAACAAGCTGGAGTAGCCATTCTAATACCAAAGAAAGTCAACTTTCAACCAAAAATAATCAAGAAATACAAGGAAGAAGACTTCATACTCATCAAAGTAAAAAACTCCCAAGATGAACTCTCAATTCTGAACATCTATGCTCCAAATTCAAGGGAACCCACATTCATAAAAGAAAGTTTACTAAGGCTCAAAACACACATTGCAGGACACACAATCACAGTGGGAGACTTTAACACCCCACTCTCATCAATGGAAAGATCGTGGAAAAAGAAATTACACAGACACACAGTGAACCTAACAGAAGATATGAACCAAATGGATTTAACAGGTATCTATAGAACATTTCATACTAAAATTTCATCCTAAAAGAATATACCTTCTTCTCAGCATCTCATCATACCTTCTCCAAAACTGACCATATAATTGGTCACAAAACAGGACTCAAATGTTACAAGAAAATTGAAATAATCCCATGCATCCTATCAGATCACTGTGGACTAAGGCTGGTCTTCAAGAACAACAAAAACAACAGAAAGCCCATATATACGTGGAAGCTGAAATAAAAAGGAAATTAAAAACTTTTTAGAATTTAATGAAAATGAAGACACAACATACCCAAACATACCCATAAGCAACACAAAGAAAGCAGTGCTAAGAGCAAAACTCATAGCTCTGAGTGCCTCCAAAAAACTACAAAAACAAACAAACAAAAAACCTGGAGAGAGCATACAGTACTAGCTTGCAGCACAACTGAAAGCTTTCAAACAAAAAAACAAGTAAATATACTGAAGAGGAGTAGACAGCAGGAAACAATCAAACTCAGGGATGAAATCAATCAAGAAGAAACAAAAAGAACTATACAAAGGATCAACAAAACCAGGAGCTGATTCTTTGAGAAAATCAACAAGATAGATCTACCCTTAGCCAGACTAACCACAGGGCACAGAGACAGCATCCAAACTAACAAAATCAGAAATAAAAAGGGAGACATAACAACAGCAACTGAGGAAATTCAAAAAATCATCAGATCCTACTACAAAAGCCTATATTCAACAAAACTGGAAAATCTGGATAAAATGAACAATTTTCTAGACAGATACCAAATACCAAAGTTCAATCAGGATCAGATAAACCATATGAACAGTCCCATAGCTCCTAAAGAAATAGAACAGTCATAAAAGTTTCCCAACAACAACAATAATAATAGCAAAAAAGCCCAGGGACAGATGGGTTTAGTGCAGAGTTCTATCAGACCTTCAAAGAAGACCTAATTCCAACTCTCCTCAAACTATTCCACAAAATAAAAACAGAAGGCACTCTACCCAATTTGTTCTATGTAGTCACAATAACACACCTAAACCATCAAAGACCCTACAGAGAAAGAGAACTTCAGACCAATTTCCCTTATGAATATCAATGCAAAAATACTCAATAAAATTCTTGCAAGCTGAATCCAAGAACACATCAAAATGTTCATTCACCATGATTAAGTAGGCTTTATGCCAGGGATGCATGGATGGTTCAATATACAGAAATTCATCAATATTTTTCACTATATACACAAAGTCAAAGAAGAAAAAAACATGATCATCCCATTAGATGCTGAGAAAGCACTTGACAAAATTCAACAGCCCTTCATGATAAAAGTCTTGGAAAGATCACAAACGCAAGGCCCATACCTAAACATAGTAAAATCAATATACAGCAAACCAGTAGTCATCATCAAACTAAATGAAGAGAAACTTGAAGCAATCCCACTAAAGTCAGGGACTAGACAATACTGCCCTCTCTCTCCCTACCTCTTCAGTATAGCACTGGAACTCCTAGCCAAAGCAATTACACGACAAAAGGAGGTCAACAGGATACTAATTGGAAAGGAAGAAATCAAAATATCAATATTTGCAGATGATATGATAGTATATTTAAGTGACTCTAAGAATTCCACCAGAGAACTCCTAAACCTGATTTAAAAAAAAAAAAACTTCAGCAAAGTGGCTGGATATAAAATTAATTCAAATCAGTAGCCTTCCTCTATTCAGAGGGTAAACAGGCTGAGAAAGAAATTAGGGAAACAACACCCTTTACAATAGTCAGAAATAATATAAAATACCTTGTTGTAACCCTAACAAACATTCCCAGCCTCTATAACTATAGGAAATGAATCTCTGTTTTTTTTTTAAATAAACATTTACACATGGCATGCTGTTATAGCAGCACAAAATGGACTAATACAGCTAACTCACCAGAGCAATTTGCAAATTCATCTGGAATAATAAAAAACCTAGGATAGCAAAAAGTATTCTCAACAATAAAAGAACCTCTGGTGGAATCACCATGCC